>NC_057809.1:342273491-342279977 GCF_018294505.1 Triticum aestivum | reverse complement strand
CTGCTCCTCCGTCGCGTCTGCCCGGCCCTGCCGTGCTCCACGTCGCGCCGACGCGCCCTCATCGCCGGCGATCGCCGGAGCGAGCCCCCACGCCGGCATCCTCCTCGCTCACTGGATCTGGAGAGGGTGGATCAGATCCACCCACTCGCCCATCCAAACGCGCCCCGTCCCGATCCGGATCCACCCGTCCCGGATCTCCTCGTCCCGGGTCGATTTTTCCCACGAGGTGAAATCTGCCAAGTCCCCAGATCTCATTAATTTTATTCATACTTCATCGCATCATAACTCTGCACCCGTGGCTCTGTTTTGGGCGTGTAGCATATCAACTTGTTCGTCTCGACGAGTACTTCATTTCATATTATCGCATCATGTTCATTCGAGCTCATCTTGATGCCCTAAATGCTGTTTCAAGAGTGCTAGTTTATATTAGTTTCAGATTCTTATCAGTATTTGGGACTTTTGTCATTTTTGCCATGATTAATGTGTGCCTCCTATGAACTTGAGCCCTACATGACTTTTGAAGCATGCCATGACATCTTTACAGGGGTGTATGCCATGTATTTTTGTGATCTCTGTGGTGACTAGCACAAGCATGCAAAGTAGCCCTCGTAATGTTTCTATCCATCCATGTCTTTGTTTGCATTTATGGAGCACCCTAGCTTGAGTCAATCGAGCTCTACTTTTGCTATAAAATGTTCCTGGCAGAATGTTTACATGTTAAGCATTTTTGCCGAGGTTGTTGTAGTTGATCCATGCATGCTATGTTGTTGTTCTTGCCATGTTTAACTTCTATGCCATGTCTAATTGCTGGGTGTATGCTTAGTTTTTCATGCAAATCTTTTTGGTGAGTGCATCAACTCATAAACATGCCTACCTAATATATGTTTTGCCATGTTCCAGTTTTCTGCCAAGTCTGAATCTGTTAACGTTAATTGCTATGTTCACATGGTTGCCATTGTATTTTCTGATCCCTTTTGGCTTATGGTCAGTAAGGGAATTTTGTTGTATGCTTTGAGTAGCTTAATGCCATGCCTTGCTTTGCCATGATATGTTCCTGTAGCATGTTGTTATCTTGCTCTAAACATTGCTTCCTGATGTTAAATTCCTGTCATGTTGCTATTTTCACAAAGTCTGTAACCTGATATCTTTTGCACTTTTGCCATGCTTCTTTGAACCTGCTATTGAGTGAATTAGCAGTAGCTCAGTGTTCATCTTTTGTCAAGCATCTTGATTGGATCCCTGCCATGTGCTTTGTTGTTATGCTAGAGTGCAGTAACTTGTTGTTCTTGATGCATTTAGATGGCCTCGTGCTGTTAATCGCAGATCGGTGCCATATTTGTTTTGCTTGCCATTTCCAAACCGTGCATCCGTTTCCGGTGATCTTTATATCGATTTCGACCGAAATCAACTCATCTTTCCAGAGGAACTCTTGGTTTTCAAAGTTGAGGCTTGGTTCAATCTTTCCCTTCCAAAACGTGCATATGCATTGCATATCACATCCCGCATATCATGCCATGTTTTGCATCATGTTGCTTGTGCATTGCACCGTGGTTGATTGTGTCTCCCTTTGCTTGTGTTCTTGCTTCAGGTACAGACGGGAGACGAGTTTGTGTTCGAGGACCCATTGAGTACGCTTTCGAGGACCCATTGAGAACTTTGCAGGAAAGATGACCATACCCTCGAAATCACTTCTATCTTTGCTTGCTAGTTGCTCGCTCTATTGCTATGCCTTTGCTATGATACCTACCACTTGCTATATCATGCCTCCCATATTGCTAAGCCAAGCCTCTAACCCACCTTGTCCTAGCAAACCGTTGTTTGGCTATGTTACCGCTTTGCTCAGCCCCTCTTATAATGTTGTTAGTTGCAGGTGAAGATTGGAGTTTGTTCCATGTTGGAACATTGATATTTTTTGGGATATCACAATATCTCTTATTTAATTAATACATCTATATACTTGCTAAAGGGTGGAAGGCTCGGCCTTATGCCTGGTGTTTTGTTCCACTCTTGCGGCCCTAGTTTCCGTCATACCGGTGTTATGTTCCTTGATTTTGCGTTCCTTACACGGTTGGGTTATAATGGGAACCCCTTGGCAGTTCACCTTGAATAAATCTCCTCTAGCAAGTCCCAACCTTGATTTTACCATTTGCCACCTAGGCTCTTTTTCCCTTGGGTCGGCCAGCCCGAGGGTCATCTTTATTTTAACCCCCCCGGGCCAGTGCTCCTCTGAGTGTTGGTCCGAACCGAGTAGACTGCAGGGCCACCTCGGGGCAACTTGAGGGTTGGTTTTACTCGTAGGATGTCTCATCTGAGTGTGTCCCGAGAACGAGATATGTGCAGCTCCTATCGGGATTTGTCAGCACATTCGGGCGACTTTGCTGGTCTTGTTTTACCATTGTCGATATGTCTTGTAACCGGGATTCCGAGTCTGATCGGATTTTCTTGGGAGAAGGAAAATCCTTCATTGACCATGAGAGCTTGCGATGGGCTAAGTTGTGACACCCTGCAGGGATTTGAACTTTTGAAAGTCGTGCCCGCGGTTATGGGCAGATGGGAATATGTTAATGTCCGGTTGTAGAAAAACTAAAACTTAATCTTTTTAAAATGCATGAACCGCGTGTGTAGCCGTGATGGTCTCTTTTGGGAGGAGTCCAGGAAGTGAACACGGTGTTGGAGTTATGCTTGAACGTAAGTACACTTGGATCACTTCTTGATCATAGTTTCTCGACCGTGCTTTTGCCTTCTCTTCTCGCTCCCATTTGCGTATGTTAGCCACCATATATGCTAGTGCTTGCTGCAGATCCACCTCATACCTTTTCCCTACCTATAAGCTTAAATAGTCTTGATCGCGAGGGTGTGAGATTGCTGAGTCCCTGTGACTCACAGATTCCTTCCAAAACCAGTTGCAGGTGCCGTTGAGACCGTGCAGGTGACGCAACCAAGCTCAAGGAGGAGCTCGATGAAGATCTTGTTCATTGTGTTGTTTCGTTTCAGTTGATCAGTAGTGGAGCCCAGTCGGGGCGATCGGGGATCTGTAGCATTAGAGGTAGCGTTAGGACCCCGACTCAATGCCACATCGATCTAGCATGTAACACCTCATATCACTTTGCGGCCTCACGCACGGTATTCCCACGGGTGTCGCCTTACCTTAGCCCGGGACCGTTTGCGCCTTTTGGCACACGTATATGACAGTGTCGCTAGCATCCATATGATAAGGAGCCCGGGCTGACATGGCTAGTCGTAAACCCAAAGTGGCACAGACTTACAGGGACAGGCATCCATGACCCAGCATCGAACGTGTCGGTCATCAGCGAGTGAATCCAGGCTGTAGCACTGGGCTAGCAGGACTCCGGTGAACCGGGCTGTAGCAGGCTAACAGGACTCCGGTATTCATCGCGTGACATTTCCCCGAAGGGACAGACACAGGAACGAAGAAGGACACATGCCGGCCAGCCTAAGTGTTCCGGAGCAGTAGCAAGCTACCATGGCTCGGTGGAAACACTAGGAGACATTTCCCGGTAAGAGAGGCTACTAAAGATAAACAACTAGATGGTCAGATCCCACACATACCAAGCATTTCAATAACATACACACAATATGCTCGATATGTGCAAATACAACATGGCATCACAACATGACTCTACGACTCAAGTATTTATTCAATAGGCTCCGAGGAGCGAGATATTACAAACAGGGGTCTCACGACCCAACATTCAGAGCATACATATCAAAGCACAAGCGGAAGCTATCATGTCTGAGTACAGACATCTATAAATGAAAAAGGCTGAGAAGCCTGACTATCTACCAAATCCCGCCGAGGCACAAGACCGTAGCTGAGGTAACAAGCTAAACGTCAAAGTCCACGTGGAACTACTAGTGAGACCGAAATCTCTCTGCAAAAACATAAAATAGGAAAACGTGAGTACAAATGTACCCAGCAAGACTTACATCAGAACTAACTACATATGCATCATTATCAACAAGGGGATGGTGGGGTTTAACTGCAGCAAGCCAGCTTTGACTCGGTGGCTATCCTAAACTACGACTGCAAGCAACTCTTTTGAGGTGGCGCACACGAGTCCACATATTCACCATATCAATACACCACTATGGATCCGCTCCCGTCTCCCTACGAGAACGCCATCCATAGCACTCACGCTTATCTTGCGTATTTTAGAGTATCCACTTTCACTTGTCCATGAACTGATATAAGCAACCCAGAAGTCCTTTACCGCGGACACGGCTATTCGAATAGATGATATTAACCCTGCAGGGGTGTACTTATTCATACATGTTTCCACCACTTAGCGTCTGCACACGACATGTGCTCGGCAGACTTCAAGCGAAAGTCGACGTGGGTGTAGACCACGACCTACCTAAACACTCAAGTCTCTAGTCCAGGTTTATTGCCTATTCGGGTTCCATCCATGAGGAGATCCGGCCGGAGTTTCGCTCACAGCCCCAAACGATGTGAACAGGGTTCCCGAGACACCAAACGGGCATCCGGTACACCGTGCCACGTACCTACCGCATCACAGCCCACCCCTACGGTCAGCGCTGTCCACGGCCTCCAGTAAGCTACAAACACCAGAAACTACTTGCAACTCCTGGACAGAGGACAAGGGTGAATAAGAAGTCGAGCGGGGTCATATTTCAGGGCCCAATGTATGGTAGTAGCTGAATCATGGATCACAAACACAGAACTCAGTTCCTGAGGACGGCTGCAGTGAGACAACCCACCATGTACTCCTACATGGCCTCTCACCGCTACCTTTACCAAATCGTGTTCACACACTTAGCTCACACACAGTAGGACATGTTCACACACCTCTGATTCATCCCCGATGAATCAGACCTGACTCAACTCTAAGCAGTAGCAGGCATGACAAAAAAACATGAATGAGTAGGCACAACAGGGCTCAAACAACTCCTACTCATGCTAGTGGGTTTCATCTATTTACTGTGGCAATGACAGGTCATGCAAAGGATAAAGGGGTTCAGCTACCGCAGCAAGTAACAGTTGAATCGTTGTTGTCCTAATGCATTAAAAGAGAGCAGGAGCGAGAGAGTAGGATTGTATCGGAATGAACAAGGGGGTTTTGCTTGCCTGGCACTTCTGAAGATAACATTGAGTCTTCATCAGTGTCAACGATTACATCATCGGTATCACGTCTATCGAGAGGGGACAAATACCGGCAACACAGAAGGGAACACAATCAATGCAATGCACAATATGATGCATGATCATGACATGGCAAAATGAATGTGTTTTGAGCTAATGCTACTAGCAACAGATTAAATGAAGTTAGTTTGAATACAAGATTCAAATTCAAACTCCATATGTGATTATTTAAATGCCCTTTATATGATTTGTGCTAAACAGCAGCTATAAGTTGTTCTAACATGCATGAAAATGGTACAGATGGATTCCTTGAATTTTTCTGATAATTTTTCATATATAAATTATTTAATTTGGAGTTACGGTTGAATTTCTATGATTTTTAGAAGTTTTAGGCATTTTCTGGAATTTCCTGAATATTAATAAATCCAGAAAATGATTTAACTGCGTCAGCCTCAAGCCAGCATGACGTCAGCGAGTCAACGGCCAGGTCCAGGTCAAACCTGACGTGTGGGGTCCACACGTCAGTGACACAGGTTAGACAGGGGGGTTAGTTTAGTTTAATTAAAGATTAGGGGCACTAGGGCCCACATGTCAGTGGCTCTAGGCCTGGGTTAGCGGGGTGGTTAGGCCCTAATGACCGTCCACGTCAGCTCTCGCCGGAGTTTAGCCGGCGACGACCACAGAGCACGGCGGGGGACGCCGGACTTGCGCTAGGGGCATCGGATCGATGCGCCAAGGGCACCAGGAGGTAGCCCGTGCCCGTGCGCATCTAGGGGGACCAACGGGAGGTGCAGGGGTGGCCGGGGTTCGCCGGAGTGGAGCCCGAGGCGGCGGCCAGAGCTCGGGGTTGGGGCGAGTTAGTGCTATGGTGCGCAAACGAGCGAGGTGAGTGGCTAGCGGGGCGCTACGCGGTGCGGGGAGCGAGTTAGGCATGCCAGGGTGACCAAATGGTCACCGGAGCTACGCCGGCGACGAGCTCGGGCGGCGGCGTGCTACGGCCAGCTATGAAATGGCGGCTATGGCGAGCGGCAAGCCACGGGGTTAGGGGCAAAACGTGCAGGAGCTCATGGTGGTTCGGATGGGGTAGATGACGAGCTCGGGGAAGCGGAGACGGCGGCGAATCGACGGTGAAGATCCTCGGCGGCCGGCGATGGAAACGGCGATGGTGGCGGCGTTGCTGCGTGTCCGGGACCTTGTGGCTCGGTGGGGAGAAAGAGGGGGTCGAGGCGGAGCCTTTGAGCGCATCGGCGAGGCTAGGGGGTGGCAGTGGCCGCGAGGGAGCTCGTCGGTGGCGGCGGCTCCGTTCGGGCGATTGAGAGAGAAGTCCAGGGGAGAGGATGAGGACGCGGGAGAGTGAGGGAGAG
>NC_057809.1:342139487-342273481 GCF_018294505.1 Triticum aestivum | reverse complement strand
CGGAGCCTTTGAGCGCATCGGCGAGGCTAGGGGGTGGCGGTGGCCGCGAGGGAGCTCGTCGGTGGCGGCGGCTCCGTTCGGGCGAGTGAGAGAGAAGTCCAGGGGAGAGGATGAGGACGCGGGAGAGTGAGGGAGAGAGGCAGGGAGGTGCGTGGCGTCTCCGGGGCGTCGAGGAGGAAGCAGGAGGTGGCCAGGGGGAAGCAGGAGGTGGCCGAGGCCTCTCGGGCGCGCGCCACGCCTCGCCTCTGCCTACTGGCAGAGGAAGACGACAGGGGGGGGGGAGTGGAGATGGGCTGGGCCGTGCTGGGCCAGGTAAGTGGGCGCCAGGTAACTTCCTTCTCTCTCTCTCTTTTATTTCTTTTCTATTTCTGTTATTTTGTTTTTGATTTGATTTAAAATACCAAATCATTTAATAAAATCCTGGAAACAATTATGGGTGCTTTCTGAATTATTTCAGTGACCCTTAACAATTTCCAACATTTATTTGAACATTTAAATTATTTATAGTATTTAGATGCCCAAAGTCAAATACAATATGATTTAATTCAAAAATCCAAAAATGACCTAGGAATATATTCATCATCTTTGGCAGAGGTTTCCACCTTAACCAGAAATCATGAACTTTTCTTACGAACCTTTTGGGTTTATTGAAAAGATTTTAATTCACCCTAGTTGAGTTGATTTAATGCTAGGGTTTGAACATACCCATTTCAATTTTAGGCAAAATTTAAACATGATGCAACACATGACTAGCTAGCTCAGAGCAAACCAGAAGCTAGGGATGTGACAACTCACCCCCACTAAACAAGAATCTCGTCTCGAGATTCAAGCGTAGGGTAAGGTGAAGGGGTAACGCAGACTAGTATAATCTTCACGATCCAGGGTGCACTTCGATTGAACGTTGATTCATTCACCATCATTGTCTTGAAGTCTTGCCTTGAGAACTCCAACTATCGTGACAACGAGAGGAAAGGAAAGACCCTAAAAGAATTGTTCCTCTCGAAGGTCGAACAACTCAGGATTAACCCACGGAATGAGACATAACAACATCTCTCGAGCTGAGAGACGAAGTACACATCCATAGGAATTGGAGTGAAGCAGATGACAAAGGTTCACTAGGTAGACAACAATTCCAGACTCAAGAATGTGGTAAACGATTGTCACGTAGCGAGGAGTTGAGTTGCCATGATACCATAATGATGCACCTTAGGGAAGGTGACTCGTAGAAATATCCCCTTAAGTGGCAAAAAGAATTACCTTTGATTCAAAGATCATTGAAACTCTTTAAACCAGCCTAAGACAATTCTCGAGCGATCGTTTGGAGGGGGTCGGTAGAATGGCATACTCGGACTTGGATGATGTGGACTACCTTGTTGAAGACAACGCAATGTATGATTTTTGCTTATCACCGGAAATGGAAGAGACCCATGGTAGAATGGCACATTGGCGGTGCAAGCTGGGAACAAAATGTAAATGCTGGGAATGATTCTGGTAACTGGGGAAGAACCCAACACTAGAGAGTTAATTCACTGGCTGAAAAGGTCATAGCATTGCCGAGGAAACTGAGAGGAATCCCAGTTAGCGTCGATGATAACACCTAGCGCTTGAGCGTGCTCTCAAGAACTTGAGCATCTCCACAATCATCAAGGTTTTACCAATATCCGTGTCAAGGATCCTGGCAACACAACTTGCTACCATGATGGCTAATGATGGATGATGCAGATGCAAAGGAAGACAACACCTTCTCAGATTTCACCTTAGCGAGGCCAAGGAAATAAAAATCTGGATGATTGACCGAGAGACATTTAGCACTCCGCTTCTAATGTTCTCCTTGATGTGCTAGTGTAACCCATTCATAGATATGGTTTGATATCTAGAACATCAAGTAAAAAGGTCGGACTTCGGGATCTCAAAATCCATAGGGGCAACTAGGGAGTAAATCCTACGAAATCCCTATGGGGAGGTGGCCAACTTCCTCAATCAAGATATTATAATAATAGGTCTTCCGGTTGGGTGTGTTGGCCACGACATCCACTTTACCGGTTATCGAGGGACCAATATTATAGTTCTTGGAAAATGTTCCAACCATATCTGCTTGAGATTCAGATCTGGTTGGTGTCAAGATATTCCAGACTCATCGAGTCTAGGAAGAAAAACGGAAGTTTGCAACACGAATCGACGAGATGACGTTGCGAGATTCTCGGGGAATGAACTACGATAGCAAGCTCCAAAACATGAGCTGGTTCTGCTACAAACATGTGAACACGTTGTCCCAGACAAGCATGCCCACATGGTAGTCTTACAATAAAACACTACCGAGTTCTGGTTGGGAACCATCAGCGAGGATATCGAAGTTCTTTCATAAGTCCGGATTAGCTCTTATGAAGATACTCCTTCTCCTTGAACAAATCAGTCAGTGGCTTGGTGTGCTAGGATACACATATGGAATGAAGGTTGCAAGTCTCCAGACCACAGAATACTTCGCATGTGTGCATGACTGACTTGCGATGATTCCAGAGGAAGCAACATTGACTTTCTCGAGTCCACGGCGGCAACTTGCATCAAATGCACATGAACTAGAGGAAGTCACTTCTTACATCCGAACATATGCTTCATGAGCTAGCATGAACAAATGCTTCAAAAGTTTCCAACACTAACTTATTGTCCAACAAAATCATGGAGGAGATAAGGATGTTGTCAATGGGCTCAACAACTATTCATCTGGGTTTCCTTTTAAAAGGAATTCCATAGTTAAGTGAACAAGTCATAGCATTGGTCAGACCCAAAGGATATAATGGTGTATGCTCGAGGGATCAACCATGAGTAAGACAACATTACGAATATCGTTGGTTCTGATTTGATTTGACGATAGCCCATACTCAATCAAGGGTTCGGGTAAGATAATAGATCCAACAATCAATCACAGGGACCAATCGATGAAGATATCACCTTTCTTCAACACACACTACACAAGAATATCCCTTTGGAACGGACTAAGTCAGGCATGCTTTTATCTTCCAACTCTCCAAGTTGTTGTCTAGCTTAACCAACTAGCTCCGGGATATCCATCACAGATTCGTGGAGAAAGGGTGGTTCACAAGAACCCGACTTGATCACGAGCTCAACATAGCAGTCAGGTGACAACCTGGTAATACTTCCGAGAAGATATTCGGAAAATCACGAACCACCGATATGTTACTAAGCTCGAGAACAATCTTGCTTTTTGAGGCAAGACGATATGATCAATAGAGCGAAGATTTGAAATAATCCTAACTCATCGATCGAGGAGTGCACCGAGAACAAGGACTAGGTAGCATGATCAACCTTAGAATGATGATTCAAAACCAACACGCTAAGAATGAAATTATTGTCCATTAACTACCAAGCAACAAGGTTGCTAGGAGTATTGAATTCACACATCACGATTCACTTGTCGGCATTCCGGTTGCGACAACACGGAACCGAGGGATGAATAATGATGGCGAGAAGTATCACTACATCAAGAATTCACAA
Organism: Triticum aestivum; assembly: GCF_018294505.1. Classification (NCBI taxonomy): domain Eukaryota; kingdom Viridiplantae; phylum Streptophyta; class Magnoliopsida; order Poales; family Poaceae; genus Triticum; species Triticum aestivum. Next base: position 342,269,968 of record NC_057809.1, on the reverse strand, counting down.
GAGCCGGTGCAATCCTCATGAAAATCCTGACATAAAGACGGTAATACTTCAGGGTAGAACAAAATCAAAAGCTCGGCTGGCATTTTGATCTACGGAGCACAATTGCTTTGACCCAATCCTAGATATGGAAGAGGTACTGGAGTTTGTTTCTCCTATCATTCCGTGATAGAATGGCTTGACGGACCACAAGAGTAATAGGCATCGATAAACGAACGCACGCATACTCTTGACTATCAATTGATAGACGAAGGTCAGTAGACAACTAAAGAGGGACAACTCAAAGGAACATATAACTTTCTGAGTTGTGGATGCATAAATTAGTATGTCGAACCAAGTTCAACATAATTCTTCCGGATAACCCATGCAGAAAGGTTGAGCTGGCAGAGTCACAATATAGCATGGAGAACTCATCGAGAGCGCTCTTGTTGTCATCTTTTGGTTCAGAAGAACTCCTGCCAAGAATGATTCATGGTAATTGGAAGAAGGATGTATCATGAACCTCGAGGACTATCGCAAAGGTTACTATTATCCTAAAGGAACTAGCAACACTATCAACATGATGTAAGTAGGATGAATCTCGGGTTCAAAACCCAGGAATAGAATACCTACTCCTAAGTAGCATCACAGAATGCTTTCGAGAATAAAGGCCAGAATCATCACACTAGGACACAAATCATGGCTAGACCACTAGATGATCCCCTGAGACACCTAGGGTCATAATAATTATTCCAACATAAAGGTCGAGGCAGTAGAATACCTCAACTCAACAATTAGTGTGATTGAGCTGGCATAAAGGACCATCGAAACCAGAGGGAAAGGATTTTGCAGATGCATCAGACTATTTAGAAACCTGGGATGACTCGGACAGCATAACGGCTGTAAATGCTCAGAAAAGATTTGAGACATTCACAAAAATGGTGGCATAACCACTCAGAAGCACAATATCAAGGTTTCGAGATCAACAATTAACATACGGAAGTAGTAGAAACTGAACTCAAGCTTAAATCCAACAATCTTATAAGTCTAAGGATTAGTAACGCGTGATCCTGATAGAAAGAAGAGATAGCCTAGCTCTTAATCCCCGTAGGAAGGATAAGATGACTCAGATCAGAAGGGCATGAGGTATAAGGAGTAAAAAGAGCCTTACGTTCCATCCCACAATCAATTCCCTTATATAACTAAAGAATTTCTAGACTCAACTTCGACCAGTTTGGCTTGGTAATCCTACAGGCAGTCAAGCTCTGATACCAACGCTGTCAGGACCCCGACTCAATGCCACATCGATCTAGCATGTAACACCTCATATCACTTTGCGGCCTCACGCACGGTATTCCCACGGGTGTCGCCTTACCTTAGCCCGGGACCGTTTGCGCCTTTTGGCACACGTATATGACAGTGTCGCTAGCATCCATATGATAAGGAGCCCGGGCTGACATGGCTAGTCGTAAACCCAAAGTGGCACAGACTTACAGGGACAGGCATCCATGACCCAGCATCGAACGTGTCGGTCATCAGCGAGTGAATCCAGGCTGTAGCACTGGGCTAGCAGGACTCCGGTGAACCGGGCTGTAGCAGGCTAACAGGACTCCGGTATTCATCGCGTGACATTTCCCCGAAGGGACAGACACAGGAACGAAGAAGGACACATGCCGGCCAGCCTAAGTGTTCCGGAGCAGTAGCAAGCTACCATGGCTCGGTGGAAACACTAGGAGACATTTCCCGGTAAGAGAGGCTACTAAAGATAAACAACTAGATGGTCAGATCCCACACATACCAAGCATTTCAATAACATACACACAATATGCTCGATATGTGCAAATACAACATGGCATCACAACATGACTCTACGACTCAAGTATTTATTCAATAGGCTCCGAGGAGCGAGATATTACAAACAGGGGTCTCATGACCCAACATTCAGAGCATACATATCAAAGCACAAGCGGAAGCTATCATGTCTGAGTACAGACATCTATAAATGAAAAAGGCTGAGAAGCCTGACTATCTACCAAATCCTGCCGAGGCACAAGACCGTAGCTGAGGTAACAAGCTAAACGTCGAAGTCCACGTGGAACTACTAGTGAGACCGAAGTCTCTCTGCAAAAACATAAAATAGGCAAACGTGAGTACAAATGTACCCAGCAAGACTTACATCAGAACTAACTACATATGCATCATTATCAACAAGGGGATGGTGGGGTTTAACTGCAGCAAGCCAGCTTTGACTCGGTGGCTATCCTAAACTACGACTGCAAGCAACTCTTTTGAGGTGGCGCACACGAGTCCACATATTCACCATATCAATACACCACTATGGATCCGCTCCCGTCTCCCTACGAGAACGCCATCCATAGCACTCACGCTTATCTTGCGTATTTTAGAGTATCCACTTTCACTTGTCTATGAACTGATATAAGCAACCCAGAAGTCCTTTACCGCGGACACGGCTATTCGAATAGATGATATTAACCCTGCAGGGGTGTACTTCTTCATACATGTTTCCACCACTTAGCGTCTGCACACGACATGTGCTCGGCAGACTTCAAGCGAAAGCCGACGTGGGTGTAGACCACGACCTACCTAAACACTCAAGTCTCTAGTCCAGGTTTATTGCCTATTCGGGTTCCATCCATGAGGAGATCCGGCCGGAGTTTCGCTCACAGCCCCAAACGATGTGAACAGGGTTCCCGAGACACCAAACGGGCATCCGGTACACCGTGCCACGTACCTACCGCATCACAGCCCACCCCTACGGTCAGCGCTGTCCACGGCCTCCAGTAAGCTACAAACACCAGAAACTACTTGCAACTCCTGGACAGAGGACAAGGGTGAATAAGAAGTCGAGCGGGGTCATATTTCAGGGCCCAATGTATGGTAGTAGCTGAATCATGGATCACAAACACAGAACTCAGTTCCTGAGGACGGCTGCAATGAGACAACCCACCATGTACTCCTACATGGCCTCTCACCGCTACCTTTACCAAATCGTGTTCACACACTTAGCTCACACACAGTAGGACATGTTCACACACCTCTGATTCATCCCCGATGAATCAGACCTGACTCAACTCTAAGCAGTAGCAGGCATGACAAACAAACATGAATGAGTAGGCACAACAGGGCTCAAACAACTCCTACTCATGCTAGTGGGTTTCATCTATTTACTGTGGCAATGACAGGTCATGCAAAGGATAAAGGGGTTCAGCTACCGCAGCAAGTAACAGTTGAATCGTTGTTGTCCTAATGCATTAAAAGAGAGCAGGAGCGAGAGAGTAGGATTGTATCGGAATGAACAAGGGGGTTTTGCTTGCCTGGCACTTCTGAAGATAACATTGAGTCTTCATCAGTGTCAACGATCACATCATCGGTATCACGTCTATCGAGAGGGGACAAATACCGGCAACACAGAAGGGAACACAATCAATGCAATGCACAATATGATGCATGATCATGACATGGCAAAATGAATGTGTTTTGAGCTAATGCAACTAGCAACAGATTAAATGAAGTTGGTTTGAATACAAGATTCAAATTCAAACTCCATATGTGATTATTTAAATGCCCTTTATATGATTTGTGCTAAACAGCAGCTATAAGTTGTTCTAACATGCATGAAAATGGTACAGATGGATTCCTTGAATTTTTCTGATAATTTTTCATATATAAATTATTTAATTTGGAGTTACGGTTGAATTTCTATGATTTTTAGAAGTTTTAGGCATTTTCTGGAATTTCCTGAATATTAATAAATCCAGAAAATGATTTAACTGTGTCAGCCTGAAGCCAGCATGACGTCAGCGAGTCAACGGCCAGGTCCAGGTCAAACCTGACGTGTGGGGTCCACACGTCAGTGACACAGGTTAGACAGGGGGGTTAGTTTAGTTTAATTAAAGATTAGGGGCACTAGGGCCCACATGTCAGTGGCTCTAGGCCTGGGTTAGCGGGGTGGTTAGGCCCTAATGACCGGCCACGTCAGCTCTCGCTGGAGTTTAGCCGGCGACGACCACAGAGCACGGCGGGGGACGCCGGACTTGCGCTAGGGGCATCGGATCGACGCGCCAAGGGCACCAGGAGGTAGCCCGTGCCCGTGCGCATCTAGGGGGACCAACGGGAGGTGCGGGGGTGGCCGGGGTTCGCCGGAGTGGAGCCCGAGGCGGCGGCCGGAGCTCGGGGTTGGGGCGAGTTAGTGCTACGGTGCGCAAACGAGCGAGGTGAGCGGCTAGCGGGGCGCTACGCGGTGCGGGGAGCGAGTTAGGCATGCCAGGGTGACCAAATGGTCACCGGAGCTACGCCGGCGACGAGCTCAGGCGGCGGCGTGCTACGGCCAGCTATGAAATGGCGGCTACGGCGAGCGGCAAGCCACGGGGTTAGGGGCAAAACGTGCAGGAGCTCACGGTGGTTCGGATGGGGTAGATGACGAGCTCGGGGAAGCGGAGACGGCGGCGAATCGACGGTGAAGATCCTCGGCGGCCGGCGATGGAAACGGCGATGGTGGCGGCGTTGCAGCGTGTCCGGGACCTTGTGGCTCGGTGGGGAGAAAGAGGGGGTCGAGGCGGAGCCTTTGAGCGCATCGGCGAGGCTAGGGGGTGGCGGTGGCCGCGAGGGAGCTCGTCGGTGGCGGCGGCTCCGTTCGGGCGAGTGAGAGAGAAGTCCAGGGGAGAGGATGAGGACGCGGGAGAGTGAGGGAGAGAGGCAGGGAGGTGCGTGGCGTCTCCGGGGCGTCGAGGAGGAAGCAGGAGGTGGCCAGGGGGAAGCAGGAGGTGGCCGAGGCCTCTCGGGCGCGCGCCACGCCTCGCCTCTGCCTACTGGCAGAGGAAGACGACAGGGGGGGGAAGTGGAGATGGGCTGGGCCGTGCTGGGCCAGGTAAGTGGGCGCCAGGTAACTTCCTTCTCTCTCTCTCTCTTTTATTTCTTTTCTATTTCTGTTATTTTGTTTTTGATTTGATTTAAAATACCAAATCATTTAATAAAATCCTGGAAACAATTATGGGTGCTTTCTGAATTATTTCAGTGACCCTTAACAATTTCCAACATTTATTTGAACATTTAAATTATTTATAGTATTTAGATGCCCAAAGTCAAATACAATATGATTTAATTCAAAAATCCAAAAATGACCTAGGAATATATTCATCATTTTTGGCAGAGGTTTCCACCTTAACCAGAAATCATGAACTTTTCTTAGGAACCTTTTGGGTTTATTGAAAAGATTTTAATTCACCCTAGTTGAGTTGATTTAATGCTAGGGTTTGAACATCCCCATTTCAATTTTAGGCAAAATTTAAACATGATGCAACACATGACTAGCTAGCTCAGAGCAAACCAGAAGCTAGGGATGTGACAGGTAGTCTTCTTTTATTTTGGTTCTGTAGTCAGACCTTGATTGTATCCGGATGATGTAATGCTTTATTCTAGTATTGTGTGAAGTGGCAATTGTAAGCCAACTATGTATCCCTTTCCTTATTCATTACACGGGTTGTGTGAAGATTACCTCTTTTGCAACATTGCCTACAATGCGGTTATGCCTCTAAGTCGTGCTCTGACATGTGGGAGATATAGCCGCATCGTGGGTGTTACAATTAAGCACACAATATATTTCATTTTCAGGGTACAACATCATATAGCTTCTGAACTAAGCTACCCCATTACACAACTACACCAGGACCAAGTTTCACATGCAACATCTATAACCTTTCGAAATTAGCATCATAGACGATACATAGACAGATGTGTCTCATCTGGAAAACAGCTGAAGCAGAAGGCGAATATTGAGCCTTCATTGATGTTGAAGGTCTTTGTAACTTTAGGCCAGTGCCATTGGATGATTGACCGTCCATCCTTTGTCCTCTTCAGGAACACTTCAATATTGAACCATGGGCGTTGTATGAATACCTTCCTCGCCTCCTGACCATATAGGTGGTTTGATAGGTAGTCATCAGTGAACTGCTTTGGAAAGTCCTGAAAACAAGGATGTGCATAAATATTGGAAATGGGGCCAAGGAATAAAAAAGGCAAGGTATAATAGTTAGTACCATCCTGTAGTGAACTGATGTCTTATTCATTGTGAAGACAAAGATCTTATTTTTTGTCGCTAATTTCTTTATCCTAACAATCTTTCTCAGTTTCTTGACTTGACTGATATTCATGGACAACTCACTTCCCCATATGCAAAAAGGGTCGAACAGTGGGTCAATACCTCTGACAGCAGGACCTACATCTGCAAGACCAAATTGTTAAAAACATAAATATTAGAATGGTTCCTGCAATTGCACAATAATGTGCTATTAGACAACGGACAATGCACGTGCTAACGTCGATTGTAAACCTCAGTGCTTCCCATTGTTTCCCTGCAACACATATAAGGTAGTTAGTCATCAGGTTAAGTAAGGGCTTGCATGCTATCAGTAAAATATGTTGATGAAAAATAAGCACATTGCAGATTCAATAGATTAATTCAAGCCACACGGAAAACCCATTTATCCAAACCAAGCATGATTAAGAACTAGGAAATACAGCACTTGTATATGTTTCTCATGTATTAAATGCATCCAAATTTGACTTATTCCTCACATGCACAACAATACAAAATTCTACCCACGACAATTGGACATCGCATTGCAGAATTGAACCAAGCAGTTAACTAAACACCACAACAAATGAACCAACATTAATTGAGCACCACATTGCACAATATAACATACTCCTAATAGAAGATCAGACAGTTAACCAAACAGTTAACTACAACCAATTTTAGCAATTGTATTTGTTTCTCATGTATTTACTACACCCAAATTTAATTTATTCCTCACATGGTATACAATAAAAGAATGCACCCACAACTATTGAACACCGCATTGCAGAATTGAACCAAACAGTTAACTAAACACCACAACACAAAGGAACGAAACGTTAACTGAGCACCACATTGCACAATGTATAACCAAACCAAGCATGCTTGACAACTTGGAAATATAGTAATTGTTCTTGTTTCTCATGTATTTTGTAAAGATAAATTTGGTTTATTTCTCACATGGAAGATAATACAAAATTGCAGCCTGAAGAATTGAACATCACATTTGCAGAATTGAACCGAACAATTAACTGAAGACGACAACTAATTAACAAAACAGTTAATAAGTGAGCATCACACTGCACGACATATAGAACATATACACTAGAGCAACATATTGCATCATAAAATTAGATAGCACAATTCACTAGAATTTGTGAAGGAAAGGAAGGAGCAGCATATGCAACGGGTAAACCGAGCATGCTTAACCAGCATAGCTAGCAATTGGCAAGGTGCTCCTTCAAGATCTGGGGGTCGGCACGAATGGAAGCCATCATGACCTCATCCGCGCGTGCGGCCGCGATTTGCTTCTGCACTACCAAATGCTCCTTGAGGTCCTGGCTATACTGCGTGCACCATGTCTTAGGTTGGCTCTTATTTGGTGGAGGGGTCAGTGATTTGAGTGGAAGGTGTCATGCTCGCGTCGGCGGTCGGGGCATGTGGGATGTGGAAGGAGGAGGAGGATGGGGGTCGGGTGTGGATTACTTGCCTGGATAGGTGAGGCCGAGCAGCATGAAGGAGGGTCGCCAGCGCTACAAGCAAGGAGTGAAGGTTTCAACTTGGAAAGGAAGGCAGAAACAGGGGAAATATGGCTTTTGTTAAGGGGGAGGGGACGGGGAGGTAGATATTTCCGCGAAAGCCGAAAATTTGGAATTGCTTCAGCCAAAAAACTGGCGCGCAAAGTGTCATCAGACACGGACCCTTATTCAGAGCAGGCTGTGGACTGTAGCCTTTGCACCTTCTCGTGTAAGCCGTATGCATACTATACATCAACGGTGCTCCAAGATATTTTGTGCTACATCTCACACGTTTGGTTATAATAAATTGTGTGGGATCTACTTGATTTTTCGTCTTGATGTGAATTACATAATGGGGGCACAGTGGCCATGGACGGTGTTTCAATTGCTAGATCTTTTATCCGCAGTGAACATGCAACTATAGGTGTGTCGTCAAAAAAATTGGAATTATTCAGGGTTCGTTGGGACATTTTTATACATTAACTGGGTTTTCTAGGCATTTTATGCGCATACTTCAAATTTGAACTACATGCACATGCTCCAGTGCATATAAACTGGTTGAAAAATAAAATATGTGTCCTTGGTTGCATGCTTAAGTCCCATGCAAGAAATGGGAATGAATTTCAAACACCCTGCCACCGTCACTCGGCCACAAACATTGAAATACCTGGTTTTTAAATTATAGTAAATCAAAAACTCGTATGAAATTCATGAAACTTGGCATGCTATAATGGAGATGCATCAACATCCCGTGGTAAAAAAAAAATCCCAATTGGGGCAGGTTTGGGTATAAGCTTCTCACAAATCAGAGCTTCTCACAACAAGCGTGATGGTTTCGGTAGGGAACGTGCCACCTTACGGGACGAAACAATATCCGTTGCCTCTTATTGCTTTCAAATTTTTTTGAGTGTCAACATAGAACAACAAGAGTGTTGTGCTCAATTTTGGAATTTTTTGGGGTTCGTTTGGACATTTTTATACATTAACTGGGTTTTCCATGCATTTTATGTGCATAATTCAAATTTTAACTACATGCACATTCTCCAGTGTATATAAACTGGTTGAAAAAACAAACATGTGTCCTTGGTTGCATGCCTAGGTCCCATGCAAGAAATGGGAATGAATTTCAAACACCCTGCCACCGTCACTCAGCCGCAAACATTGAGATACCTGGTTTTTAAATTCTAGTAAATCCAAAACTCGTCTGAAATTCATGAAACTTGGCATGCTATCATGGAGCGGCATCAACATGCCGTGGTAAAATTTTTGTCCCATTTGGGGCAGGTTTGGTATAAGCTTCTCACAAACCAAAGCTTCTCACAACAAGTGTGATGGTTTCGATAGGGAACGTGCCACCTTTGGGGATGAAACAATATCCGTTGCCTCTTATTGCTTTCAAAACATTTCGAGTGTCGACATAGAACAACAAGAGTGTTGTGTTCAATTTTGGAATATTTTGGGGTTCGTTTGGACAATTTTATACATTAACTGGGTTTTCCAGCCATTTTATGTGCATAATTCAAATTTGAACTACTTGCACATTCTCGGGTGCATATAAACTGGTTGAAAAATCAAATATGTGTCCTTGGGTGCATGCTTAGATCCCATGCAAGAAATGGGAATTAATTTCAAACACCCTGCCACCGTCACTCGGCCGCAAACATTGACATGCCTGGTTTTTAAATTCTAGTAAATCTAGAACTCATCCGAAATTCATGAAACTTGGCATGCTATCATGGAGCGGCATGAACATGCCATGGTAAATTTTTTGTCCCATTTGGGGCAGGTTTGGGTATAAGCTTCTCACAAATCAGAGCTTCTCACAACAAGCGTGATGCTTTCGATACGGAACATGCAACCTTTGGGGACGAAACGATATCCGTTGCCTCTTATTTCTTTCAAAAAAATTGGAGTGTCAACATAGAACGACAAGAGTATTGTGTTCAATTTTGGAATTTTTCGAGGTTCGTTTAGACATTTTTATACATTTACTGGGTTTTCCAGGCATTTTATGTGCATAATTCAAATTTGAACTACATGCACATTCTCAAGTGCATATAAACTGGTTGAAAAATCAAATATGTGTCCTTGGGTGCGTGCTTAGGTCCCATGCAAGAAATGGGAATGAATTTCAAACATCTGTCCACCGTCACTCGGTCGTAAACATTGAGATACCTGGTTTTTAAATTCTAGTAAATCCAAAACTCGTCTGAAATTCATAAAACTTGGCATGATATCATGGAGCGGTATCAACATGCCGTGAGAAATTTTTTGTCCCATCTGGGGCAGGTTTGGGTATAAGCTTCTCACAACAAGCATGATGGTTTCTATAGGGAACGTGCCACCTTTGGGGATGAAATAATATTCCTTGCCTCTTATTGCTTTCAAAATTTTTGGACTGTCAACATAGAACAACAAGAGTGTTGTGTTCAATTTTGGAATTTTTCAGGGTTCGTTTGGACATTTTTATACATTAACTGGGGTTTTCAGGCATTTTATGTGCATAATTCAAATTTGAACTACATGCACATTCTCCAGTGCATATAAACTAGTTGAAAAATCAAATATGCATCCTTGGTTGCATGCTTAGGTCCCATGCAAGAATTGGGAATGAATGTCAAACACCCTGCCACCGTCACTCGGCCGCAAACATTGAGATACCTGGTTTTTAAATTCTAGTAAATCCAAAACTTGTCTAAAATTCATGAAACTTGGCATGCTATCATGGAGCGGCATCAACATGCCGTGGTAAAAAAATTGTCAACTTCCCCAGGATTAATTCGGTTTCCCCAGTTTAATTCGGTTTTTGAAATATAAAACACTCATCGCAAACGTTTTAGTTAGAACACCCGTATGCAAACCGACAGCTTCCCCAGGAAGCCAAGGGAAAATGTGTCGAGCAGGATTTGTGCAGCTCTTGATCGCAAACGTTTTAGATAGAACACCCATATGCAAAGTGAGAGCAGCGCGGGATTTGTGCATCCCTTCAATGCAAATGGTTGTTTTGGATGACCCGTGTGCAACCACGTACAAACAATTATTGGGTATATTGCCATTTGTCAAACTAGAAATATTTACATTTGTTGATCTAGTAACGTTGCCATTTGTCAATCCTTGTAACACTGCGATTTGTCAAAATATGCTGCTAGAAATCATTAGCACTATCTAATTTTTGGAACTAAAATTCAGTAATTATGCATAGATTTCATTCATAGATTAAGCAGTCATTCTTAATTTATACAAATAGTTCAACTCGACAGCTGAACTTACAAAACTTCTCCCCAATTGTGGCCAACCACGTACTGAAATAGCTAGTTCAACTATATATACTAGCTAATCTTAAGTATGTTGTACAGTTCGACCACACATCTATAGTCAGATGAACCGAACAAAATAGCCCCTAAATACTACTACTACCACAGAGAGGCTTTGTGCTACTTCCGGCAGCCTCTCCTCTGCCGAGTGTGCGCACCCCCTAAGTAAGAGGCAGAATGGGAGGAGGAGCCTAATAACGAGCTGGACAAATGCAATACGGTGCCTCCGTTGCTACACGTTCAGTGACGCTCGCCAGCTCGAACGCCCACTACCACTCCAGACGATCCCCCTCGAAGCGGCTAGACTACTCATAGATCCCCTGATTCCTCGCATGTGCGTCGTCGTGTGCTGTGGCCACGGCTGCGGTAAGGCTCTTTGCGTGCTTGACGAGGCACTCCTCCTCCTCCCGTAGGAACTCGATGTAGCGCGCAAGGTCGCTGACGCACGTGCGGGCCTCCACCTCCGCCTCTCGCCTTCGGGCCACGGCGGTGGAGCGGGTGATAATACCATCGGTCGACGGTGGGCTGGCGGCCACGGCGGCCGACGATGGGGTGGCGGGTACGACCACCACCTCCCACCTTCGGGCCATAGTGGCGGAGCAGGTGATGGCAACGATGGCCGACAGTGGGTTGGCGTCCACAATGGCCACCTCCTGCCTTCGGGCCGCGGCGGCAGAGTGGGAGATGGCCTTGGCTTTCAACGGTGGTGTGGCGGCAACGGCGGCCGACAATAGCCGCTGATGGGTAGCAGCAGCGGACCGTGTGGTGGGTGTTCCGCGCACACCCAACAGGGACGCCACATGCACTACACTATGTCGGGGACTGCGCCACCGCCGCGGTGTAGCCTCCCAGCTGGAGCTGTCCTCTAATGACGGCGGAGTGACTGAGCGACGACGACGGACCAGTGCCATTGGCGATTGTGGGAGAAGCAGACGAGATAAGCTACCGGGAGGGAGGGGAAAATGTGACGCAGGACTCACCGACCGTGAGGGTTTTTATAGCAGGCTAGTAAGCATTGCGATTTTGGGGGATTTCACCGAGTCGGGCGGGAAGCTCGCGCGGGAACCTGCGAGGTTGTGTGGGAATAGACTCGCTGACGATTCATTGGTGCCACCGTTTGGCCAAAAGAATGCCCCCGCGCACGGCGCAAGCTTGCGCTGTAAGCCGTCTGCGGGAGCGGGTTAACAAGACGTGCGAGAGGAAACGTTTAATAAAAAAACGTTTGCGATTTAATTACCTACTATACCCTCGTCCTGGTTTATAAGTAGGATTTAACTAATAAAATACGAATGCATGATGCCAAAGATTATATCATTGGAGTCATATTTGAACATAGTTTCCAGCTATACAATTTTTGTAACATGCATTAACACTGTTTTGGTTAAATTTAAGGCTATATACCAGAAGCGTTTGCCCGCAACACATGCGGCTTATTCCATAACAAACAGATCGGATGGATCAACTGTATGCCATGTATTGCACACACAACTCTAATCTGATTCGTGCTTGATGTCTCCGACATCGCTCACACAGTTCGTCTTATTTGCCATGTATTACTGTGTCGTCCTCTACTCGCGCCCCTCGGCGCGCTCTGCTCACTGTTATATATATATATATATATATATATATATATATATATATATATATATATATATATATATATATATATATATATATATATATATATATATATATATATATATATATATATATGGTTGATCGCCGTTGAGGCGACCGCGGAGCGCTCTGCTCGCGTCCCTCCGCGCGTGCTCTACCAGCGGTTGGGCGTGCAGATGATCACGTCGGGGGCCTCATATGCATGTGGTTGCGCCGCGCGCGTTGCCACGCGATGCAGTTACATGTGGCACGATGGGGTTACGTGCTGCAAATTTGAACTGCCATTAGGGCCTGCCGATATTCCTGGTCGTTCACCTTCCCCTTTAATTCCCGCGGCCATTATAACCTTAGTCTCTTCAACCTTTCGATCACACCCCACAACACAACAAGCACACCCATGATGACACATAGAGAGGGGATGTCCAGTGGCGCTCCAATGAAGTTTGGCGAGCATAGAGTGGAGACTCGCGCGAGGGAGACGGATCTCTTGATGGTGTACACCATCGACCGGGCCGTGGTGGACGACTACATCAACAACGTTGAGCAGTTGCTTGCTGGAGACAAGTTAAGGTGGTCGGCATCGACCTCCAGCCGTCCCGGCATAGATCAGAAGGTTGCCATCACCCAGTTGTGCGTGCGCCATCATGTCCTCATCTACCACTACTGCATGGCCATAGAGCCTTGCGACCGTTTCAATAGGTTTGTCAACAGCACCGACTACAAGTTCACCACGGTAGAAACCAAAGACAATGTAAATGCGCTCAGTGTTACGGGCTTGGCCTGCAAGAACCTTGTCGAAATCTATGACCACTACAGGGTCTGGGGTAGCACGAAGGAGGATTCCCTGGTCGAACTCGCCTCGGCCATCATCGACCCCTACTATGAAAAGATTAAGCAAGATGCCTAGAGAACAAGTCCCCTATTCTGGCACAGGGCCTGGATGTAGCAACTGGATGAACCTCACCTCAGGTTCGCGACCAAGAGCATGTACACATGCTACGAGATGCACAGGCGCATCGTTGACATGAGGAAGTGCCTCGTTACCAAAATCGACGAGCCCGGATCGAGCCACAAGCAGAGCAAGTGTCATAAGAAGTAGATGATGACCAGATGATCGTCTATGCTAGTTAATCATGCATGTAATATATAATTTACTTTATTGGTGTGTGGAAATGTCATGTGTGTAGTAGCCACCTATGTAATTATGCATGTAATAGTTTACTTTGGTGTGTGCAAATGCCATGGTTGTAGTAGCCACCTATGTAAGTGGATGTTTAATTTGCTTATGCAAGCATGTCCTTATAAGTGTGTGTATATATATGTTTTTATTTTGTATGCAATCCCATCGCACAACACACACATCTTGTTAAGTTGAATTGTTTCTGTTCTCTTGTGTCAACGCAAACAGTTCATCCGAGTGAACCGCATGCCGTATATCGCACACACCTTGATCTAGCTGACCGTTTCTTTTGTGTTGCCTAATCACAAACAGTTCATCTGAGTGAACCGTATGCTGTATATCGCACACACCTTCATCTGGCAGCCCGTTTCTTTTGTGTTTCCTAATCACAAACAGTTCATCCGAGTGAACCGTATGCTGTGTATCGCACACGCCTTCATCAGACTGCCCATTTCTTTTGTTCCTCCTCATCGCAAACAGTTAATTGAACTGAACGGTATGCCCTTCATTGCACACTCAACTAAAATATGAACCGTGTTTGATGCATCCTCCACCGCAAACATTTTGCACCTTTTTTGACGGTTTTCATACACCACCGGTTGCGATTATTGCATCACACACAGTTTCTCGAAGGGTCTCTGATTGTAGTGTCGCGTTAGTAGCATCCTGCAGTAGTGATGGTATGATGTGTAAACATAGTTCCCCCTGGCAAATGGAAGTTGCATAGCACGGTAATCATCGCTGGTGATATGATCGATGATTGGTTGGATGATCGGATAATTGAGCACAAGGAACATGGAGTGGTTGCCGAGGTTGTAAACCTGCCTCGAGTTGAATACGCCTGGCCTAACAGAGCTGGGATCTTTCTTGAACACGAAGCAGCCATAGCCATCAATGTCACGAACACCCCAGGCATTGTACTGCATGTGGTTTGATTTAATGGTTTGGTCAATTTGGTCCATGCGAATGAGCATCAAATGTCCGATGTCAGCTAAACGAGCGATAAACCATGACCCATCGGCTCGTATGATTCCAGGTCCTAGAATCATGAAGGCCAGCGCATTTGCGCCTGCTGCAACAATTCAAGTTGGAGACCAAAGGACAAAAATAAACAATCATGTTCAGAGTATGTGTGGAATTAAGATTATTATAATAGCGACACATATCATAGACAGAGAATTGCAATGCCGTGGTCGGTGGTCATAATCATACCCCAAGTTAAAAAAAACCCAATGGCTTTCATATTCTAGCAATATGTCATGGTTCAAACATCATGTAACAATGAGAGGAAAACAACTATGACAGGGCCTACGCATATTCTAACATAGCACTTACTATTGTTCTCATATCAACTCTAAGCAATAACATGAGTTGTTATAAAAATCTTGGAAATGAGAGTAACATACAGCAATCATGAGGTTATGCTCATAATATCTATTCTAACAATAATTAGATGCCAATTGTTCTCATATCAACTCTAACAATAACATGTGTGGTCATAAAAATCTAGGAAATGAGAGGAACATATGGCAATGATGTGGTTATAGACATACTATCTATTCTAAATTTGTAACAATGAACTGGAAGTCGTATTCATAAGGTAAAGATGAGATGAGATGGAACAATTACACGACGATAGATTCCACCAGTATAGGCAGCCAATCTGTGCATCGACCGCGTAAACGATACCATCATGCACTATAGCATCAGACATAAATGTTGCCTCAACAGGATTGACGATGAGCCATAACCATGTATGGCAACCGAATTCCAGATAGACTAATCTAGATAGACTAATCCCATGTATAGCATCAGCTTGTAATCCATGTAGTCTTCTGATGGTGTGGGCACATCACAGATTACAATTTTCAGCAAACAGAGGTCGAGCCAAAAGCTCAGGGCGTCTCGTGCGTAGTAGGTAGGAGTGTCTGGTGGGCCACGAGGCTCGATGGCGGCGGTATCCAATGATGGAAGGGTGATCTCTCGCTGGGTGTAGATATCCACGAGACGCCATGGACTACCAGATTGGTGGATGAGGACGATCCAGTTGGCCTTCATGCCCGCCCAGTAGTGGCCGCGCATGAAGGACAGGTGGACGGGTAGCGGTAGCATGTCGAGGGGCACGACGACAACCTCCGTAGGATCATCAAATTGGTGTCTAGGTGTCACATCCCTAGCTCTACCTTGGCCTTGTACTAGCTTGGTTGCTGCATCATGTTTAAATTCAAATGAAATTTGAACTGAGGAATTCAGAAGCCTCAAAACCCTAATTAAAAGAAGGGCAAGCAACCCTTAAATTGCATTCTGTGAATCCAAAATGCCCTAAAAATAGTTTTGTGAATTTTGGCAAGAGTTATATATCAAACCAAAATTCTGGAATATTTTTAAGGAATTATTTGGTCTCTGAATTTAAATCAATAATCTATTTGAATTTGGGGATATATTCATAATATATAATGAATATATTTTCAAATGCTTTGAAATATTTTATGTACTTTTGGAATAGCCAGAGAGGTAACATAAAATATTTCAGAATGTTTTGGCACTGTATGAAATTATTTTGAATTTGAAAACAGTGGCAAAATAAAATAAAAAGGGAAACAGAACAGAAAAAAATAAAAGGAGCAAAGCTTACCTGTGCAGCCCACCAGAGCCGGCCCAGCTCCTGTGCTGGTCCAGCACTGTGCGGCCCAGCCCACCGCGGTCGCCACCGTCTTCAACCTCCTCCCAGTAGGCAGGAGGGCGTGTGCCCGACGCGCGCGCGCACGCTCCGGCCACCTCCTGCTTACCCGCTCGTCGCTGGAGGCACCCGAGGGCGCCACGCACTCCCCCTCGCCCCTGCACCTCCCCTCTCTTCCCCTGGACCCCGTTCCCTCCTCTGCTCTCTCCCTGCACGCGCCCGAGCGGAGCTCGTCGTCGCCGACGCCGTTCGCCGTAGCCACCGTGCTCCCCACTGCCACCCGAAGTACCAAGGAGATCCGCCCCGACCCCCTCTTCCTCCTCGCCGAGAAGCACACCGCGGGAGCCCCTGCATCACCGCCATCGCCGTCGTCTTCTACCTCGGACCCGCCGGCCATCTTCGTCAAATTCGTCGGCTCCGGTGCCTCCCCGAGCTCCCCGAGGCCACCGTCGCAACCCCTGTGAGCTTGCCGTCGTTTCCCCTCATCTCTCTCCCTCGCGTGCACCCTGTAGCCACCGCCCCACGAGCACCCGAAGCTGCCGTCCGCCATGGCCGGTGAGCTCCGTGCTCCCGAGCTCCTCCGCCTGCGCTCGTTGTCTCCGGGTGTTCCTGGTGACCCCAGCATCCCGTAGAGCCCATCAGCTGACCTCGCCGTACCGTGTAACGCCGAACCCGAGCACGCCCGAGCTCCGGCCGCCGCTGCCGAGCTCGGGGCCATCGTCCCCGGCCGCCCTAGCTGCTGCTGCTTGCTGAAACGGGTGCGGGTGAGCTCCAGCTCCCCGTAGCCGCTCTCCTCCGTCCATTTGGACGCCGGAGGAGCGATCCCGAAGCCCTCCGCCGTGCCTGTTGCCGCCGGCGTTGAGTCACCGGCCTGTTTAGGCCATTTGACCGGGGTTTGACCTCCCCTGGGTCATTTACATGTGGGCCCGGGGCCCTGCTAATTTAGTTTAGATGCTAATTAAAATTTAGCTAACCCACTGCCTCACTGACAGGTGGGCCCTACCCTTTAATTAACCCGGCTAACCATTTAGTTAAGTTATTTAAACTCTGTTAAACCATTGTGCAGCTGACATGTGGGTCCCATAGGTCAGGTTTGACCCGGACCAGCCCCTGTTGACTATGCTGAGGTCAGCATGACCTAGTGCTGACGCAATAATTCCTTTCTGGAATTTAGATAATTATTAAATGATTTATAAATTCCAGAAAATTATATAAACTTCTAAAAATCATAGAAAATTAACCGTAACTCCAAATTAAATAAATTATATATGAAAAATTATCAGAAAAATTCAAGGAATCCATCTGTACCATTTTCATGCATGTTAGAACAACTTATCACTACTGTTTAGGGCAAATGAAGTAAATGGCATTTGAATAATCACATATGGAGTTTAAATTTGAATCTTGTATTCAAACCAACTTCATTTAATCTGGTTTTAGGTGCATTAGCCCAAAACACATTCATATTGCCATGTCATAGCATGCATCATATTGTGCATTGCATTGATCGTGTCTTTTCTGTATTTGCCGGTATTTGTCCCCTCTCGATAGACGTGTACCGATGATGTGATCGTTGACACTGATGAAGACTCAATGTTATCTTCAGAAGTGCCAGGCAAGCAAAACCCCCTTGTTCATTCCGATACAAGCCTACTCTCTTACTCCTGCTCTCTTTTACTGCATTAGGACAACACCGATTCATCTGTTACTTGCTGCGGTAGCTGAACCCCTTTATCCTTTGCATGACCTGTCTTTGCCACAGTAAATAGATGAAACCCACTAGCATGAGTAGGAGTTGTTTGAGCCCTGTTGTGCCTACTCATTCATGCTTGTTTGTCATGCCTGCTACTGCTTAGAGTTGAGTCAGGTCTGATTCATCGGGGATGAATCAGAGGTGTGTGAACATGTCCTACTGTGTGTGAGCTAAGTGTGTGAACACGATTTGGTAAAGGTAGCGGTGAGAGGCCATGTAGGAGTACATGGTGGGTTGTCTCATTGCAGCCGTCCTCAGGAACTGAGTTCTGTGTTTGTGATCCATGATTCAGCTACTACCACGCATTGGGCCCGAAACCAATGGACCCTCTCGGCTTCTTGATCACCCTTGTCCTCTGTCCAGGAGTTGCAAGTAGTTTCTGGTGTTTGTAGTATGCTGGAGGCCGTGGACAGCGCTGACCGTAGGGGTGGGCTGTGATGCGGTAGGCACGTGGCACGGTGTACCGGGCGCCCGTTTGGTGTCTCGGGAACCCTGTTCACATCGTTTGGGGCTGTGAGCGAAACTCCGGCCGGATCTCCTCATGGATGGAACCCGAATAGGCGATAAACCTGGACTAGAGACTTAGGTGATTAGGTAGGTCGTGGCCGACACCCACGTTGGGCTTCCGCTTGAAGGTTGCCGAGTACATGTCGTGTAAACGGCGGTAAGTGGTGAGAGCGTGTGTGAAGAAGTACACCCCTGCAGGGTTAATATGATCTATTCGAATAGCCGTGTCCGCGGAAAAGGACTTCTGGGTTGCTTATATCAGTTCATAGACAAGTGAAAGTGGATACTCTAAAATACGCAAGATAAGCGTGAGTGCTATGGATGGCGTTCTCGTAGGGAGACGGGAGCGGATCCATAGTGGTGTATTGATATGGTGAATATGTGGACTCGTGTGCGCCACCTCAAAAGTTACATTGCAGTCGTAGTTCAGGATAGCCACTGAGTCAAAGCTGGCTTGCTGCAGTCAAACTCCACCATCCCCTTTGTTGATAATGATGCATATGTAGATAGTTCTGATGTAAGTCTTGCTGGGTACATTTGTACTCACGTTTGCCTATTTTATGTTTTGCAGAGAGACTTCAGTCTCACTAGTAGTTCCGCTTGGACTTCGACGTTTAGCTTGTTACCTCAGCTACGATCTTGTGCCCTCGACAGGATCTGATAGATAGTCAGGCTTCTCAGCCTTTTTCATTTATAGTTGTCTGTACTCAGACATGATAGCTTCCGCGTGTGCTTTGACTTGTATGCTCTGAGTGTTGGGTCATGAGACCCATGTTTGTAATGTCTCGCTCCTCGGAGCCTATTGAATAAATTACTTGAGTCGTAGAGTCAATTTGTGATGCCATGTTGTATTGGACATATCGAGCATATTGTGTGTATGTTATTGAAATGCTTGGTATGTGTGGGATCTGACCATCTAGTTGTTTATCTTTAGTAGCCTCTCTTACTGGGAAATGTCTCCTAGTGTTTCCACCGAGCCATGGTAGCTTGCTACTGCTCCGAAACACTTAGGCTGGCCGGCATGTGTCCTTCTTCGTTCCTGTGTCTGTCCCTTCGGGGAAATGTCACGCGGTGAATACCGGAGTCCTGTTAGCCCGCTACAGCCCGGTTTACCGGAGTCCTGCTAGCCCAGTGCTACAGCCTGGATTCACTCGCTGATGACCGACACGTTCGATGCTGGGTCATGGATGCCTGTCCCTGTAAGTCTGTGCCACTTTGGGTTTACGACTAGTCATGTCAGCCCGGGCTCCTTATCATATGGATGCTAGCGACACTATCATATACGTGAGCCAAAAGGCGCAAACGGTCCCGGGCAAAGGTAAGGAGACACCCGTGGGGATACCGTGCGTGAGGCCGCAAAGTAATATGAGGTGTTACCGGCTAGATCGATGTGACATCGAGTCGGGGTCCTGACAGCGTTGGTATCAGAGCTTGACTGCCTGTAGGATTACCAAGCCAAACTGGTCGAAGTTGAGTCTAGAAATTCTTTAGTTATATAAGGGAATTGATTGTGGGATGGAACGTAAGGCTCTTTTTACTCCTTATACCTTATGCCTTCTGATCTGAGTCATCTTATCTTTCCTGCGGGGATTAAGAACTAGGCTATCTCTTCTTTCTATCAGGATCACGTGTTACTAATCTGCAGACTTGTAGGATTGATGGTTCCAAGCTTGAGTTCAGTTTCTACTTCCGTATGTTAATTGTTGATCTCGAAACCTTGATATCGTGCTTCTGAGTGGTTATGCCACCATTTTGTGAATGTCTCAAATCTTTTCTGAGCATTTACAGCCGTTATGCTGTCCGAGTCATCCCAGGTTTCCAAACAG
Organism: Triticum aestivum; assembly: GCF_018294505.1. Lineage (NCBI taxonomy): Eukaryota > Viridiplantae > Streptophyta > Magnoliopsida > Poales > Poaceae > Triticum > Triticum aestivum. The sequence continues at coordinate 342,249,504 of NC_057809.1, read as the reverse complement.
TCTGATGCATTTGCAAATCCCTTCCTCCTGTTTCCGATGTGCCTTTGGTCAGATTAATCACACAAATTGTTGAGTTGAGGTACTCTACTGCCTCAACCTTTATGTTAGAGCTATTACTATGACCCTAGGTGTCTCAGGGGATCATCTAGTAGTCTAGCCATGTTTTGTGATCTCAGTGTGATTATTCTGGCCATCATTCTCGAAAGCATCCCGTGATGCCACTTAGTAATAGGTATTCTATCCCTGGGTTTTGAACCCGAGATTCACCCTACTTGCTTCATGTTGATAGTTTTGCTCGTTCCTTTAGGTTATTAGTAACCTTTGCATTAGTCCTCGTTGTTCGTGGTATTCCTTTCTTCCAAATACTATGAACCGCTTATGGCAGATGTTCCTCGCTGATCGAAAGATCACAATCAGAGTGCTCTCGATGGGTTCTCGATTCTACATTGTGACTCTGCCAGTTCTACCTTTCTGCATGGGTTATCCGGAAGAAATATGTGGGATTCGTTCGACATGCTAAACCGTGCATCCACAACTCAGAAAATCGTATGTTCCTTTGAGTCGTCCCTCTTTAGTTGTCTTCTGACCCTCGTCTATCAATTGATAGTCAAGAGTATGCGTGCATTCGTTCGTCGATGCCTATTACCCTTGTGGTCCGCCAGGCCATTCTATTTCGGAATGACTTGGAGAAACAAACTCCAGTATCTCATCCATATCTAGGATTGGGTCAAAGTAGTTGTATTCCGCAGATCAAATTGCTACTCCAGCTTTTGTTCTGCTCTACCTTGGAGTATTACATATTTTATATCGAGATTGTTATAGAAATTGCACACCATCCTATGAACTCTTGGTACAGTGATACTTCTTGCCATCATTGTTCATTCCTCGGCCCTCGTGTTGATGCAACCGGAATACCGACAAATGAATTGTGATGTGTGAAATCAATACTGCTAGCAACTCTGTTGCTTGGTAGTTAAAGGATAATAATTTCATTCTTAGTATGTTGGTTTTCGAATCATCCTTCTAAGACTGATCGTGCTACCTAGTCCTTATTCGATGCACCCTTCGATTGATGAGTTAGGATCTTGTCAAGTCCTCACTCATTTGATCATATCGTCTTGCCCTCAAAAGCAAGATTGTTCTCGAGCTTAGTAACATACCGGTGGTTCGTGACTTTCCAAATATCTTCTTGGAGGATTAGAAGATAAAAGCTTGCCTGACTTAGTTCGTTCCAGAGGGATATTCTTGTGTAGTGTGTGTTGAAGAAAGATGATATCTTCATCGATTGGTCCTTGTGATCAGTTGCTGGACCTATTGTCTTATCAATCCTTTGATTTGAGTGTGGGCTATCGTCAAATCAAATCAGTACCAACGATGCTCGTAATGTTGTCTTATTCGTGGTTGATTCCTCGAGCATACACCATTACATCTTTGGTCTGACCAATGCTATCACCGTGTTCACTTAACTATGGAATTCCTTTTAAAAGGGAACCTAGATGAATTGTTGTTGAGCCCATTGACAACATCCTTATTCCCTCCATGATTTTGTTGAACATTAAGTTAGTGTTGGAAACTTTTGAAAGCATTTCTTCATGCTAGTTCATGGAGCAAATGTTCGGATGTAAGAAGTGACTTCCTCCAGTCCATGTGCATTTGATGCAAGTTGCCGCCGTGGATTCGAGAAAGTCAATGTTGTTTCCTTTGGAATCATCCCAAGTCAGTCATGCATACGTGCGAAGTATTCTGTGGTCTGGAGATTTGCAACCTCCATTCTACAGGTATATCCTAGCACACCAAGCCACTGATTGAGTTGTTCAAAGATAAAGGAGTCTGTCCAAGGTGAACTCTTTGGATTTCCACGCGTGGAGACTTCGATGTCATTAATGATGGTTCCCCCTCCTGAACTCGGTAGTGTTTTATTATAAGACTACCTTGTGATCATGCTTGTCTTGGACAACATGTTCACATGTTTGTAGCAGAACCAACTCATGTTTTGGAGCTTACTATCGTAGTTCATCTCCCGAGAATCCCGCAACGTCATCTCGTCGATTTGTGTTGCAAACTTTCATTTTCTTCCTAGACTCGATGAGTCTGGAATATCCTAACACCAACCAGATCTGAATCTCAGGCAGATATGATGGTTGGAACATTTTCCAAGAACTATAATATTGGTCCCTCGATAACCGGTAAAGTGGATGTCGTGGCCAACACACCCAACCGGAAGACCTATTATTGTAGTATCTTGTTTGAAGAAGTTGGCCACCCCCCCTAGGGATTTCGTAGGATTTACTCCCTAGTTGCCCCTATGGATTTTTGTGTTCCCGAAGTCCGACCTCTTACTTGATGTTCTAGTTATCAAACCATATCTATGAATGGGATACACTAGCACGTCAAGGAGAACATTAGAAGCGGAGTGCTAAATGTCTCTCGGTCGATCATCCAGATTTTATTTCCTTGGCCCCGCCAAGGGTGAAATCTGAGAAAGTGTTATCTTCCTTTGCATCTGCATCATCCATCATCATTCATCAGGGTAGCAAGTTGTGTTGCCAGGATCCTTGACACGGAAATTGGTAGAATCTTGATGAATGTGGAAATGCTTAAGTTCTTGAGAGCACGCACAAGCGCTACGTCTTATCATCGGCACTAGCTGGGATTGCCCCAGATTCTTCGGTTATGCTATAACCACTCCAACAGTGAATTCACTCTTTATTGTTGGGTTCTTCCCCAGTTACCAGAATCATTCCCAGCATTGCATTTTGTTCCCAGCTTGCACCGCCAATGTGCCATTCTACCACGGGTCTCTTCCATCTCCGGTGATAAGCAAATTCATCCATTACGTTATCTTCAACAAGGTAATCCACATCATCCAAGTCCGAGTATGCCATTCTACCGACCCCCTCCAAATGATCGCTTGTGATTACCTTAGGCTGGTATAAAGAGTTCCAATGATCTCTGAATCAAAAGTAATTCTTTTTGCCACTTGAGATAATAATCTACGAATCACCCTCCTCCAGGATGTTTCGTCGTGGTATCATGGCAACTCAACTCCTCGCTACGTTGACAATCGTTTACCACCTTCCTAGGTGTGGAATTGTTGTCTACCTAGTGAACCTTCGTCATCCGCTTCTTTCCACCCCTCTTGATGTGTATCTCGTGTCTCAACCCGAGAGTTGGTCCTATGTCTCTTTCCGTGAGTTGTTCGATCTTCGAGAAGATCGACCCTTCTAGAGTCTCCTTCTTCCCTCCATGTCATGTTGGCAGGATTTCTCAGAGCAAGACGACAAGGCAAAGATGGTGGATGAATCAACGTTCAATTGAAGTGCACCCTGGATCGTGAAGATTATACTAGTTGCGTTTTCCTTCACCTTACCCTACGCTTGAATCTCGAGACGAGATTCTTGTTTAGTGGGGGTGAGTTGTCACATCCCTAGCTCTACCTTGGCCTTGTACTAGCTTGGTTGCTGCATCATGTTTAAATTCAAATGAAATTTGAACTGAGGAATTCAGAAGCCTCAAAACCCTAATTAAAAGAAGGGCAAGCAACCCTTAAATTGCATTCTGTGAATCCAAAATGCCCTAAAAATAGTTTTGTGAATTTTGGCAAGAGTTATATATCAAACCAAAATTCTGGAATATTTTTAAGGAATTATTTGGTCTCTGAATTTAAATCAATAATCTATTTGAATTTGGGGATATATTCATAATATATAATGAATATATTTTCAAATGCTTTGAAATATTTTATGTACTTTTGGAATAGCCAGAGAGGTAACATAAAATATTTCAGAATGTTTTGGCACTGTATGAAATTATTTTGAATTTGAAAACAGTGGCAAAATAAAATAAAAAGGGAAACAGAACAGAAAAAAATAAAAGGAGCAAAGCTTACCTGTGCAGCCCACCAGAGCCGGCCCAGCTCCTGTGCTGGTCCAGCACTGTGCGGCCCAGCCCACCGCGGTCACCACCGTCTTCAACCTCCTGCCAGTAGGCAGGAGGGCGTGTGCCCGACGCGCGCGCGCACGCTCCGGCCACCTCCTGCTTACCCGCTCGTCGCTGGAGGCACCCGAGGGCGCCACGCACTCCCCCTCGCCCCTGCACCTCCCCTCTCTTCCCCTGGACCCCGTTCCCTCCTCTGCTCTCTCCCTGCACGCGCCCGAGCGGAGCTCGTCGTCGCCGACGCCGTTCGCCGTAGCCACCGTGCTCCCCACTGCCACCCGAAGTACCCAGGAGATCCGCCCCGACCCCCTCTTCCTCCTCGCCGAGAAGCACACCGCGGGAGCCCCTGCATCACCGCCATCGCCGTCGTCTTCTACCTCGGACCCGCCGGCCATCTTCGTCAAATTCGTCGGCTCCGGTGCCTCCCCGAGCTCCCCGAGGCCACCGTCGCAACCCCTGTGAGCTTGCCGTCGTTTCCCCTCATCTCTCTCCCTCGCGTGCACCCTGTAGCCGCCGCCCCACGAGCACCCGAAGCTGCCGTCCGCCATGGCCGGTGAGCTCCGTGCTCCCGAGCTCCTCCGCCTGCGCTCGTTGTCTCCGGGTGTTCCTGGTGACCCCAGCATCCCGTAGAGCCCATCAGCTGACCTCGCCGTACCGTGTAACGCCGAACCCGAGCACGCCCGAGCTCCGGCCGCCGCTGCCGAGCTCGGGGCCATCGTCCCCGGCCGCCCTAGCTGCTGCTGCTTGCTGAAACGGGTGCGGGTGAGCTCCAGCTCCCCGTAGCCGCTCTCCTCCGTCCATTTGGACGCCGGAGGAGCAATACCGAAGCCCTCCGCCGTGCCTGTTGCCGCCGGCGTTGAGTCGCCGGCCTGTTTAGGCCATTTGACCGGGGTTTGACCTCCCCTGGGTCATTTACATGTGGGCCCGGGGCCCTGCTAATTTAGTTTAGATGCTAATTAAAATTTAGCTAACCCACTGCCTCACTGACAGGTGGGCCCTACCCTTTAATTAACCCGGCTAACCATTTAGTTAAGTTATTTAAACTCTGTTAAACCATTGTGCAGCTGACATGTGGGTCCCATAGGTCAGGTTTGACCCGGACCAGCCCCTGTTGACTATGCTGAGGTCAGCATGACCTAGTGCTGACGCAATAATTCCTTTCTGGAATTTAGATAATTATTAAATGATTTATAAATTCCAGAAAATTATATAAACTTCTAAAAATCATAGAAAATTAACCGTAACTCCAAATTAAATAAATTATATATGAAAAATTATCAGAAAAATTCAAGGAATCCATCTGTACCATTTTCATGCATGTTAGAACAACTTATCTCTACTGTTTAGGGCAAATGAAGTAAATGGCATTTGAATAATCACATATGGAGTTTAAATTTGAATCTTGTATTCAAACCAACTTCATTTAATCTGGTTTTAGGTGCATTAGCCCAAAACACATTCATATTGCCATGTCATAGCATGCATCATATTGTGCATTGCATTGATCGTGTCTTTTCTGTATTTGCCGGTATTTGTCCCCTCTCGATAGACGTGTACCGATGATGTGATCGCTGACACTGATGAAGACTCAATGTTATCTTCAAAAGTGCCAGGCAAGCAAAACCCCCTTGTTCATTCCGATACAAGCCTACTCTCTCGCTCCTGCTCTCTTTTACTGCATTAGGACAACACCGATTCATCTGTTACTTGCTACGGTAGCTGAACCCCTTTATCCTTTGCATGACCTGTCTTTGCCACAGTAAATAGATGAAACCCACTAGCATGAGTAGGAGTTGTTTGAGCCCTGTTGTGCCTACTCATTCATGCTTGTTTGTCATGTCTGCTACTGCTTAGAGTTGAGTCAGGTCTGATTCATCGGGGATGAATCAGAGGTGTGTGAACATGTCCTACTGTGTGTGAGCTAAGTGTGTGAACACGATTTGGTAAAGGTAGCGGTGAGAGGCCATGTAGGAGTACATGGTGGGTTGTCTCATTGCAGCCGTCCTCAGGAACTGAGTTCTGTGTTTGTGATCCATGATTCAGCTACTACCACGCATTGGGCCCGAAACCAATGGACCCTCTCGGCTTCTTGATCACCCTTGTCCTCTGTCCAGGAGTTGCAAGTAGTTTCTGGTGTTTGTAGTATGCTGGAGGCCGTGGACAGCGCTGACCGTAGGGGTGGGCTGTGATGCGGTAGGCACGTGGCACGGTGTACCGGGCGCCCGTTTGGTGTCTCGGGAACCCTGTTCACATCGTTTGGGGCTATGAGCGAAACTCCGGCCGGATCTCCTCATGGATGGAACCCGAATAGGCGATAAACCTGGACTAGAGACTTAGGTGATTAGGTAGGTCGTGGCCGACACCCACGTTGGGCTTCCGCTTGAAGGTTGCCGAGTACATGTCGTGTAAACGGCGGTAAGTGGTGAGAGCGTGTGTGAAGAAGTACACCCCTGCAGGGTTAATATGATCTATTAGAATAGCCGTGTCCGCGGAAAAGGACTTCTGGGTTGCTTATATCAGTTCATAGACAAGTGAAAGTGGATACTCTAAAATACGCAAGATAAGCATGAGTGCTATGGATGGCGTTCTCGTAGGGAGACGGGAGCAGATCCATAGTGGTGTATTGATATGGTGAATATGTGGACTCGTGTGCGCCACCTCAAAAGTTACATTGCAGTCGTAGTTCAGGATAGCCACTGAGTCAAAGCTGGCTTGCTGCAGTCAAACTCCACCATCCCCTTTGTTGATAATGATGCATATGTAGATAGTTCTGATGTAAGTCTTGCTGGGTACATTTGTACTCACGTTTGCCTATTTTATGTTTTGCAGAGAGACTTCAGTCTCACTAGTAGTTCCGCTTGGACTTCGACGTTTAGCTTGTTACCTCAGCTACGATCTTGTGCCCTCGACAGGATCTGATAGATAGTCAGGCTTCTCAGCCTTTTTCATTTATAGTTGTCTGTACTCAGACATGATAGCTTCCGCGTGTGCTTTGACTTGTATGCTCTGAGTGTTGGGTCATGAGACCCATGTTTGTAATGTCTCGCTCCTCGGAGCCTATTGAATAAATTACTTGAGTCGTAGAGTCAATTTGTGATGCCATGTTGTATTGCACATATCGAGCATATTGTGTGTATGTTATTGAAATGCTTGGTATGTGTGGGATCTGACCATCTAGTTGTTTATCTTTAGTAGCCTCTCTTACTGGGAAATGTCTCCTAGTGTTTCCACCGATCCATGGTAGCTTGCTACTGCTCCGGAACACTTAGGCTGGCCGGCATGTGTCCTTCTTCGTTCCTGTGTCTGTCCCTTCGGGGAAATGTCACGCGGTGAATACCGGAGTCCTGTTAGCCCGCTACAGCCCGGTTTACCGGAGTCCTGCTAGCCCAGTGCTACAGCCTGGATTCACTCGCTGATGACCGACACGTTCGATGCTGGGTCATGGATGCCTGTCCCTGTAAGTCTGTGCCACTTTGGGTTTACGACTAGTCATGTCAGCCCGGGCTCCTTATCATATGGATGCTAGCGACACTATCATATATGTGAGCCAAAAGGCGCAAACGGTCCCGGGCAAAGGTAAGGCGACACCCGTGGGGATACCGTGCGTGAGGCCGCAAAGTAATATGAGGTGTTACCGGCTAGATCGATGTGACATCGAGTCGGGGTCCTGACACTAGGCCACCTGCGAGGATCGGGCAGCAAGCAGGGTGTCTTGAAAAGAGCCGGCCAGTTGCAGATGAGTAGACGATACAAAGACACCGAGCATGCGGCCAGACAGACGATGCTGAGCAGGTCCTTACGATTACAGATCTGCTCCAAGAGAACATTGGGGAGGGAATTCCAATCGCGGCTCTACGTGTCAGTCGATTCTGCCATAGGGTTTTTCGGGCGATGAGCGATTGGGGTTTTCGGTGCCTGTGAGCCTGCGGGGAACTGGATTCGGGTGAGCGAGCGAAGAAGATGGCGTGTGTGGCCGAGCAGTGAGCGGGGGGATATGGTATGCGCGAGCTACCAAGTAAGATGGCGCGACAGGAAATTAGTGAGTGGGGGGAAATGGTGTGCGGCCGACGATGGGGAAGATAGGAGGAAGAAGAGTGAAAGATGGGGAAGAAAGTGCATTAAACCTCAATTCTACTAGTACTACTACCAGGATATGACGTCCTTCGGAGTGTAAATAGTTACACTGATGACATGTGGGTCTACCTCAAGAGGGCCCATATGTCAGTTAATGGAGGAGAGAGGTGCATAAGCGTATTTGTGGAAGCGTGCTCCACTGGGAAACATGATGGTAGTACTCCTTGGTAAGGCTGATTTAGTAACACCAACACACTGGTTCAGCTTATTAATTAAGTGTCCCATCTACTGCAGCGTGTATTGTCACTTCACTGTGAAGACTAGTTGAATAGTTCTCTCTGACTGAGATGGGGAATAATGGATCGCGTAGACTTCCTATCTACAATATCCCTTTGCCTGTACGCTCATCTTGTCCAACAAGATGAAACATTGTGCAAGGCAACTGGCACCATTAATGTTGGAGTACTAGTACTACCTCCTTTCCAGTTTATAGGGCTCAATTCAAAAATCTCATCAACCAAGGTAGATGATGAGTGGTGGAATAATTTTTATAGTTTGGAAAAACACTCAGTTAATGCACTTGTTTTCCTCAAAAAATTATTTTTACCAATGCACTAATTTTGTGTCAAACTTTCACCATCTACTCCCTCCATCCAGGTGAATAAGTCATCTTTGGTTGTGCACCATGAGCAAGGAGGGAAAAGCAAGAGAACTTAATGTTTATTTGCTACTCCCTACATTCCTAAATATATTCTTTTTAGACATTCAAATGGAATACAACATATGGATGTATGTAGACATATTTTAGTGTAGATTCACTCATTTTGCTCCATACGTAGTCACTTGTTGAAATCTCTAGAAAGACAAATACTCTGTATTTGGGAACTGAGGGAGGCTTTTACTCTGTATTTGGGAACAGAGGGGGTATCACCAAATGGAGGGAACAGAGGAAGCTTGAAATATGAACATGTCAATGGGAGGGAGTGAAAGCCTCATGCATGCATGCAACATGCAACACTCACATGTACACATGGACGCACGCAACACTCACGCACCCATGGGGCACACAGCACATGATGCAACACACACTCTCACGCTCAAGTACTCAACCTACTCCCTACGTCCGTGAAAGACTGTATATTTAGGGATTTATACATTTACCAGGGCATAATTAATGCCCAAAAGTAGTGGACTTATGTGTGCATGCGACCATTGAGAGAAGAAGATTAAATGAAGGTTGTTGCATGCTGTAATTAAGGATAGACATGTAGGCTATAGCTAGAGCACAAGTTGGTGCATTAGTCAATCAATATCGATTTAGATTAAAGGCTAAAATGCATTGGAAGTGTAGATGTACACTCTTTGTTTTTTTAGCCGATGTACACTCCTTGTTGGAAGACCGAGGGAGTACACTTGCATGCACTCACATACACCGCCAGGGTGGTTTGCCCGCAAGGGTTGGACTCCAGTCGCGCCTACGTAAAGTTTTGTTTAACTGATTTCTTTGCTCTGCCAACTGACAGGTGGGACCCAGAAACTAGGTGACAATTTAACCAGTCAACAATGTGCCATGTCGATTATGTGGCAGGTCAGTACGGTGCAATACGGTGCGCTATGATGAGCTAGTGACCGTATAATCACCGCAAAACTATATATAGTGACCGTAAAGAGCGTATTATTACATACATTGACCGCTAGTGTATTTTTATCGTTTCAAATTAAGCCATTTCAATCGGAAAGGACGTACTACGAACTAGTATAGTACTGCTTTGATGTGTCCCGTCAACTCGCCGAACGAGGAGAAGCTTGCTTACTACGCCTCTCCCTCGCCCACGCGCACGGTGGCTCACAGGACAAGGAGAGGGTTTGGACTACATCACCCTCTCCCTCTCCCTCTCGCTCGCCCTCGCCCTCACGGTGGACGTGCAAGAGTTCAATCGGTGTTAGATTGCCAGAAGCATATTGTATTGTAGTATCATCATTGTTGGACCTTCTAAAGAGGTGAAGAGCCAAGTGCAAGGTTCACACGAGTACAAACTTTTGAACCTCCCGAAGAGGCAAAGAGCCAAGCGCAAGGTTTTACAGGAGTTGTCGTCCTAGTAGGAGTATGCTACAACTATAGTGAACGATGCTACTGTATGATGCTGCCACGTCACCTATATCCAAAGTTGTGCCACCTTTTCTTTCTTCTGAAAGAGCATAAGTTGCACGTACACATAACACATCTACTAGTAATAAATTCTAAAGGACAAATGCCAGTATGCCACACAATTTCATCTCCAATTCATGTGATAAATTTGTGCACGACTATTCTACATATATTCAAAGCGCTACCGTTCACAATTTACCATACCCCACTTACACGTTATAGATGGGCTACATGTCCTCCTCCAGGTTTCAGTCCCAGGTTTTCTTCACGGATGGCACAATCCATAGAAGTGGGCAATCGGAACCATTGTCACAACTTTCTAGTCCGGTTCCACATGATGGAGACTCATCCAAGATGAAGCGACATAAATCAGGGATAGCGTGGCCCAGCATGTCGTTTATCCGGCGATGCACACTAAAAACACAACCATGCTTCATGAATGGCAGGACTTCGGTGTCATGCACGGAAGGTGGCATCCGCTTCACAATGGGGTAGCTGTCCCCAATGAAAAGAGAGTACTCTCCAAGAGTGTTCCTCGACACCCACTTAGCATCACGGGGGTCGTACTCGGCGCCGTTCATCTGGTACATGCGGCATCTCAGATCTGGACACATGGTGACGTACATAGTCAAGGTCCATGCATACTAATATTGTGCTCAAATATGGCGGTCAGTAATACTGTGTAGCAAATAGTACTACTCCGGTATGGAGGAAGTAAAATAACCGGTATATATAGCCACTCTTGGCTACATGGATGAGATAGTAAGACATGGAAAAACAAACTGGTGGCAACTAGTGGGTTCAAGTCTTCGAGGTCCTAGCTTAGCTATACGCGTCCTCCAAGGTAAAAAGTACTCCTACTAGTACTAGTAAGTAGTACAACAGTGAAAGAGAAGGCGAGAGGGTTAAAAATATAATAGTAAATGGAATACCCGGGGTAGATGGTGACGGTCTGATGGTGGTAGATTGTGTGACCATGTTGCACATTAGTGGTACCATGGGTAACGACTGCTAAGACAGTTGATCCCAATATGCCAAAGTCAGCTACAAGGTTCCAAGTTAGACCAAATCGCGGATGTAAATGCACATCCAGGATAGGCGATCTTATTTTGATCGGGGATGACTGGTCCCTGCAAAAATAATGGAGTACCATTAGGGATGCAAGTGATGGTTTATGCATTCCGTTTGCAATCTCCCGTACCGTAGGATGGCAACTGGATGAAACAAGTCCCATGGATTTTCACCGCGAAGATGCGGCCTAGATGGCGCATGGTGTCTTCAAATGTGTAGGGGTACAAATCTGCCTCGACCAACATGCGCCAGCCTCTGCCATTACCGCCTCTTACATTGATGGCAATCCTTATGTCGAACACTGCAATGAGATAGTAATTGTCATAGCCATGTCGCTTTGTCGACGGGTCTGCAATTGCTATCTTCTTAAGTCTCATTTAGGCATCATCATATGTATTCAAGCCCAGCCAGTCCGGAAGGCCGATCCCAATGGTGGAGAAGGGGTCTACGGGAACGGCCGCACTGCTGTGGATGTTGTGCAAAATGATGGTGGTATCCAGTCAGAGGTATGCAAGTTAATCTTTGTTGGCACTGACCCAGACCTATATATAAGACGGTGGGCAATGGAGAAATTATGTGATGGAAATGGAATAACTAAGTACTACATGATCAAACTCCATGAATAACCTGCTCATCGGACAAAATCCGACTACCTCTCAACATCAGAAACTCTAGCGGAGTCAACATGCAACCATGGCCAGAGAGCAGTGGACTGTTCGAAGGATTGTTTCAAAGAAGAACCTTCTCCTCGAGGACGCATGGAAGACCAACAAGCATGGCCTTTTCCCAAGCCTGTTTAAGCACCGTCTTGAAAAAGTTGGTGCAGGAAGCACCGAGTCTTGCGTCGATGAGGACGTTGGAGCGGCGTGCGATTTCCCCCAGAGGATCGTTGTCCAAGGTCTCCCAGCCCCGACGAGGAGGAGAACCGCCTGCGAATCCATGGGAGCAGTGACGAACTACCTTCTCTTCGGGGGGAGGTGAATAGGCGAGGAGGAGATAAGAGTGTAGTAACCGCAGGGCGTCATCCCTTTCAAATGTAGCTCCTCGATCGTTCCTTAGCAAAGGGGTGAGGCTATTATTTACTACATACTTGTACTGTAGCAGTACTAGTACTACTTTCTCAACTAGTAGTGCGATGTACTGTACTTATAGTATAGTGCACCAGTTTTGAACTCTTGAATCTCAGGGCTAAGGAGCTACAGTTGGAAGTGGAGGGTAGTATTGTTCTATAGAACCATCACTGTACTATCAATGCAGGGAAAGTACACCTGCGTAGTGGGTACTCTCGGTGCTCTATTCAAGCGCGTAGCTGGCTACTCAGCCGCTCCTCTCACACACACACTGGCAGCCTATTTATCAACGACGGTTACTGCGGGGGCAGAACATTTGAGTTATTTGATACAGCGAGACTAGGCTTTTCGCTTCCATTTGTGGAGGTGTAATGGATCTCATCGAACTTTGTCAGTAGTTCCTTCTTTATGAATGAGATGAGGCAAAGCTTTTGCCTCTGTTTCAAAAAAAATCACGTCAAGAGGAATTTCTTTTATAGAGCCAATATGGGAGTGAAGTCCATGCGTGCAGTGCCACAAGCTACGAAGTAGTAGAGTACTAGCACTTTACGTACAGAGCCATATTGCATAGTTCCCAATGCCACGCCAGGTTTTTCCTGCTCCTTGGGCTTAATTGGGAGGCCCTAGTTTAAATATGCTAGTACTAGCTTATGAGGAAGCTACAAGCGAGGTGCGGCTAGGGCGAGCACGCGAGCCATAAGATGATGGGAAGGAAAACCCGTTCACATGGCTGGGCTATCCAGTGCACCCAGATTGTGGCGCGACACGTCCGTTCAACTTCAAAACTCAAACTACCTCGTTTTATGGAGTACTATTTAAAAAAAGGCCGCCGTGTGTTCTGCCGAGATCGAACGCACAAAATAAGGTATACACTCCCGCGACCACTAGTAGTACTCGTTGGATTACAACGCAACCTAGACTCACCTTTTGTCACTAGTAGTACATTGTTCCTTACAAGAAATCACTAATAATGCCAAGAAACCACTAATAATGCCAAGAAACTACTACCACTTGCATACGTGGCAGACTTAGGATAAGACTACATTATCAACCATTGTCCATGCCCTTACCCACCAGCCCTACCATGAAATGCCTACTCTACAAAGTGCCATTATAGGCACGTTTCAACCCATGTCGTCCCTTAAGTCAATGCCTTCTATTCGACTGGCAGTCTGCACATACATGTCAGTCTGCACAAAAACCCCCAGTGACCTCCTACCTCCGGCCCGTCCACCTAGTCATCCTCGGCCATGGGACGCAGCTACCGCCACTGGCAGAAGACGAGGTCAAAACCGCCGGCGGTGCGGACCCCACCTTGCGGCAGCCCGGATGCCAGCTCCGTCCGGTGCTCGCGGCTACTAGCTAGCCAAGATGCTCTGTCCAGCTGCTTGTCTGCAAGGTTTGCTAGCTACATTGGCACAATGGCGTGACGGCTTGCCCACGCGCTCCGCGCTAAGGCCAGCCATCTGGATTGAGGAAAGGCCAGCGCGGCGGTTCGCTCGCGCGTGAGTCAAGCTCGGGCCAGCCTGCCAACCCGTGCGAAGGCCAGCGCGGAGTCCGGCGCGTCCAGCGGAGTGGCGGCCAACTCGCTCATCACCAGCGCCACCGACGAACACGCATCAGTACTGTTTGAAGTAATGTTTAGGAAAAATAATGATTTGAGGGGGAATATAACAGGATAAAAGGTCAGATGAGGGTCCCTCGTGTCAACGGTCAAACAAAATGTGTTGGTTTAAGCTGCCTCGTCACCACAGACGTGTGGGCCAACCCTATCATAAACGGGTTTAAATAAACCTAATCGACACTAGGTAGTAGGTTTTGGCATGGATTAAGAAATTTTGGGTATGTTTTTGCTATTTTTGTACAATAGTTTCTTCCTAGGGCTGGTTGAAAGTGGTAGTTTTTTGTTAAATACTCTACATATTGTAAGTAGGAGTGGAAGTTAAGATTTTGAAGCCAATAAGCAAGGCTAGTTACATAATTCCTATGTGTACGTGATTGAAAGTAAATATCAACCATGAGTGACTAATATCTTGAGGGAAAACTCGAAACTATGGAAATACTAGCATTTTTTGCATGGTTGGAAATACTAGCAATGTTCACGTGCGTTGCAACGGGTCATAATTAGAATAATACTTATTCACAAACTTCGAAACACACTAATTTTGATATACATATATCACTAGAGATATATTATGTTTCAATCAGAAAATATTCCTTGGGCTATTTTGGTGAGGTGAGGGAGGGGTGTGGTTGGTTTTAAGATACTAATTATGGGTTTTTCTGCAAATTGGTAGAGAAGTGGGATGTTGGTGAGAAAAGGCAACAACTTACCTCACAGTCGTTAGATGTAGATCTAATGGTGAGAAATGACGGATGGCAGACACACCATCATCACCAACTTAGTCTTCTGTAGGAGTACTAGCAAGATGTCCGTGCATTGCACGGAACATCAAGATGCATTTTTATAAAACATTTGTTGTGATTGACCCATGCGGGAGTAATCCCATGTGTAAAAACTAATGATATCTCGAGAAAGAGGAGATAAGGTGAAGACGATTGGGGCGTGGTGGTGATTGGTGGTCGGACTTAGCAGAGGCAAGGGGATGGACGACGCCGGTAGCGGCCACCAGGCTAGTTTGTTCCAGAGGCTTCATTTTCTAATTGCTCAACAATGAGGTTGTTGGATATAAGGATGAACGAGGGAAGGCCTTGTCTGCAAATGTGGAGAGAGGTGTAGGTATCTTTTAGTTTAATTTCCATCCGTCAGATATAGATCAGACGGTCTATTGCAAGATGGCATGCATACCATCATCACCAACTCGGTTTTTTTATATGAGAAGAAATATAAGTATGGAGATACAAACATATTATCGATACTTGTTTCCATAAACTAGGATCTACATTCTATTCAATGACTCAGCATGTGGGGCCTTAGCACAATGACTTCTGGACTGTGTAAAACAAATGTTTTCCTGTCGCCGATAAGGAGGGGGTGACGGCAACACGCTTTCGGCTTGCTATAGTCCTAGTAGTCATACTAGGTGGTCTACACACATGTAGATTTATTCTTTTTCATGTCTCGTGTTCGCCGTACTGGCACGACTGTTGGTGAGTAGACGGTAAGTTATTCATGGGGAAACCCTTGTTGAGCGTGCTTGCGAGAGAGAGAGAGACAGTGTGCGTGTGTGATATGTCTAGAGACTGAGGCAATGATAAGAGATTCTTTGTGTCTATGTGTGTGGAGGATAGAGAGAGACATGTGCATGGGGCTTTGTGTTGTGTAACGTGGAGACACATAGATATAATCAAAGAGTGAGTGTGTGAGATACAATGCAGACATGGGGAGAGATGTGTGAGTTAGAGAGACGGATAATTTCGGTGTGCATCTGAGATAGAGAGGGGGGATATATACATACCTAGAGATGGAGAGAATATGCAAGGGTGTGTGTCTTAAAAGAAGGATCTAGATAGATGGGTGTTTGTGCATGTCTGTGTGTGTTTGTGCGCGCGTTTGTGTGTGAGAGGGAGTGTGCGTGTATGTAGAGTAGAGAGACCACTAATGATGTAAACCTAGTATAAGGGAAGGGGGAATGGTGTGACATGTGTGTCAAAGAGAGACAAAGGCATCTGTAGTAGCGGGATATCATGGGTGCGGGCGGGGAGCAGACTATTTGGAAGAGACATCAAGTGTGTGTGGGAGAGGGGTGTGAGAGCGAGAGAGAGAGAGAGAGGGGAAAAGAGGGGGAGAGAGGGGTCGTTTGTGTCCATAAGTGGCGTATAGATAGGGAGACATTGTTGATGTTGTTCGACATTGGCCTATGTACGGAGACGCATGGGAAGCGAGTCATCGTGTGTGTGATAGGGACTTCATGAGAGATCTAGAATAGATGGTGTAGAGAACAATGTGCAAGAGTGAGAATGATGATACATTAGGGAGCTATGGAAAGAGTCATGACATATATGTATACAGGGAAGGAGCTGGGGCGGGTCCGCATGTGGGAGAGATAGAAAGAGGAGAGTGGTGCACAAGGAGACAAAGTGTGCTTGTTTTCAGTGGGGGTGGTGTGTGAGGTGAGTGTGCGAGAACCACATAACTAAGGAGATAGACATTTGGGGGCGACGTTTTGTGTGTATGGGGAAGATACACTCTAAATAGTGCGTGTGCTTGGGAAAGAGAGATGCTGGGAGACCTAGAGGGTGGGGGAAGAGATGTGTGCATGCCCGAGAGACAAACTGATAAGAGACCTATATTGGGGTCTGGATGGACTTTAGAAGAGATGGGGTGTTAATATGCTTGTGTGTTCGTGTCAGGGGGAGAGAACGATGTGTGTGTGGGGGGGGCGACGGAGGGGGTGGGTGGGGGGGTGGCTTCAGATAATAAGTGAGGTTTCTATATTTGAGGGAGTTTAGCGTAATTGAGATATATATGGTCAATAGTGTGTGCACTCATGGTTGATCAATTTGTTTCACAGTTTGGACTATGAGATAACGATACTTTTGAACATGCGTGATATACCTTGATGTACCAGAATTACAAACCTAAGATTGGAATTTTGGAATTTGACTCCATCATTAGCTTTTGTAATTCATTTAAATGGAGGTACATTTTTTAAGCCGGGATTTCATGATTTCAAATTCATATATCAAACCTAGAGATATACACATACGGGCATGTTCAAACTCTAGCGTACAAGAGCAGAGCAAATAAATTCTTGGCCATGACATCATAGTCGGTCGTACAAGAGCAGAACACTTATAATTTCAGGTGCCAAAATCTTTCAAACTTCCTGCTCACATCAAAATATCTCGCGCACGAAAGTTTAGCCGTGCGATATTCCTGTTTTACCCCTGCCACATGAATGGAAAAGGGATGCTTTGGTAACTCCATTATTTCCCCCTCTTTGCCCCCAACATTCTTCCCTAGATCCCCTTCCCGACCCCCTAACCACGACAAGCCGCCGAATCTAGTCCTCTGCCATAGTGGTGGACCTCACAGCCCGCCGGATCTACCTTCCGCACCTTGGAACCCCCAACTGCCAACTCACCACTTCACCGGAGCCGCTTCAACGACTGGCTTGTCCACCGCTCCAGATCTCCTTGACCTCCATCATGGTCCACCGCACCGGATCTACTTAACCGATTCCCTCATCCACCATAGTGTAGGCCCTTCACTGACTCCCTCGCCCGCCCCATCGCTGGCCCTTCATACAAGCCCTCGTCCGCCACAACAGATCCGCCTCACGGAAAGCACTTTACACCGCGCCCGCCGAAGCCTTCGTCCACTGCACTGGACCCGCTCCACGGATGCCATATTCAACTCCACTGGCCCTGCTTTACTGACGCCGCAGCCTCATCAGGTTATTTCAATTTGTATTCCTTCGGTTTTTCTCTTCTTTATCGTGCAACTATTCACTTACCACAGATGAGCTTTCTTGTATGTCGACTGGCACCGCAACCGAAGCACCGGAGCCGCTTCAGCAACGACGACAGCCGGCCCTAACTCAACCGTAACACGAGCGCAATCGACGATCCTTAGCTATCAAGTGTGACAACGATACCCATATGCCGCCGAGAATCGGGTACAATTATCCAACGGCCGGTGCCTACGTTCACTTCCTTAGCATAAGCACCGCACCTTTGAATTTCTTCAGGGCATAATTCAATTTTCATGAGACGCGTTATTCTGCTTGCACCTGTAGGGCCATACTTCTGGCAGTGAACATGTTACATGTGCTAAATTACATACCAGTGCAAATATAGTTAATATGCTTTAGTTTTGTCTAAGTATTACTGTACTTCCTAGATATCATTGCCTACTATTTTACTTCTTGCATGCTATATTTATGATAATGGTGTTGTTCTAATGCCACCTGTTGGTTCCATCAGAATGCTTCATGTTCTCTATGCTTAATTACACATCAGCAAACTAGCATGTGGTTCCGCTACTTTTTGCTCGTTTTACCCTACATTTTCTAATGTTAGCTACTACATCACTGCTCCGAGCCTCTGTTCATTACTTTTTTGTGTGTTCTTGATCTTCCCAAGTTGCATGACTAATTTGATGCTTCTATTAATTATGGAGCTGCCAATCCTATCAAGCAAAATATTTGTTCTTTTGGGCTGGCACCTCGAACAAGCATAAAAATAGAGTTTCACTGATATATTGTTGTGTAAGCACACACCCTTCATTCATTAGTTTAGATGAACCTTTGATGATCAATTCAAACCAGTGCATGAGATTAAAATTAATTTTACCTAAATAGAGGGTGCAGAATAAACTACAACAACTAGATTTACAACCACGGGATGCTGACGATATCTTCAAAGAACATTGCAACAACAGCGACGCTTCACAGCAACATATGGTAAGCCAGTGCATTTTAGTACATTTGAAATGTAATGCATGTGGGATGCTTTCTTTGCTTGTGCCCTCAACCTATAATCCTACAGAATTACAAATAGTTCAGTTTTCCGCTTTTGCTGTATTGCTTGATTCGAATGCTTGTTTGTTACTTGTTAGGCTATACCTGAGTTGGCCATTATGTCAGCAGTGCCTTCTATACTATCGTAAAGAAATGCATGCCTAGTTCATTCGAGTCCTTAACTTTTCCTCTACACTTCATCACAAGACCGTCTTCGTAGTTTATATGCGGCCACACTATTAAGTGCTTTCTGAGATTATTTGAACTGCTTAGATGCCTTCGCAACTTAAATATAGCGGTGGTACACACCCTTTCAACTAGGGATGTCAACTGGGTCCTGTTTAATCCCGATTAAATTCCACTAGTGGTATGATAGTTCAAAAGAGTTTTTGTTTTTTTGAGGAAAATGAACTAGGGAGCTAGCAAAAACTAACTAGATGGGACTGGCGGAGGTCGTTTATTTGCGACTTACATCCCTAGTTTCATCTTACCATTTTAATTTCTTTTCGGCTGATGCTGCTTCGAACCATTTAAATATAGCTTGCCATGTTCGGCAATAATTCGTATGACGTTTACCATGTAAGCTTACTACCTGGATCATGCGATAACTATCACTTACTTATGTCCAGCGGAAACCTTTCAGGATGCTGTTCACACTAGGACACAATGTACAACCCCAGAATCTATTTGTGGAAGCAGTGCGCCATCCATGTTACTAGATGGTAGCAGTTCAGAGGCAACACCGCTAGAGAGCAGTCTAAACGCAGATATTATAGTTCTTGAGGCTCTACTAGAGGCAGAAAGAGATGTTGTGGCTGCCATGAATGAGGTAATCTTGATCTTGAGGCTGGAAATTATGCAATTAGCTGCACACATTATGCAAGCAACCCACGAATTGGAGGAAGTAAGAATGTTGCATTTGAAGACAGGGGAGGTCCTGCTATTTCTGCTATCTGAAGCCCAGGGTAATCCCAGTTCTTCTTTAGATACCAGTTGAAATTGTTAATAGATTATTGTACTTGCATGTTGTGTCATGTCTCTGAATGGATTATGTTGTAAGACCCCCTATGTTGTCCATGTGTTGTAATGATCCAAATTTTTTAGGCGAGGTAATCCTCAGTACTTGTATGATTGACATAAGGTGAACTGTAACATCCCCAATTTTCAATTTGGAATGTTATACATTAAATCATCATTGCATAGCATATTTTATTTTGCATTTTGGTTGATCCTAGAAATTCTACGCAACTCAAGGACCCACGGAGGGAGTTAGGGATTTCGTTATTTTCATATTTGAGTTCTCTCAAATTTTGAGAATAGGATCATTTGATTTTATTTATTTTATCATCAATTATTTCTATTACAAAAATATGAGAGAGGGCATAAAATGACTTTCCCAAAATAAAGAAATATTGAGGATTTAATAATAAAATCAAATAAGATTTTATTTCGGAGTTTTTGCGGTGTTTTATTTGAAATTAGGAAAAATGTGCGTTTTTCAGAATTGCATTTAGGTCCCAAATAAATGTTCGCCTTGTGCGGCTTGATTTTAGAAGCCCGTGAACATTTATTTCGGAATTTTTGGAGTCCGTTTAGTATTTCTATTTATTTTTCTTCCGAGCGGAATAATAAAAAAAAAGAACCGACCTAACGGGTCGTGTCCGACTAGGACTCTGGCCCGACTAGGCAATATAAGCCGGCCCAGCCCCCCGGGAGAAACCCTAGCCGCCGCCTCGCCCGCCCTCGAGCCCTGCGCCGCTGCTGCTCGCCCCCATGCGCCGCCGCCGCCGCCACCGGACGCCGCCGCCATCGCCGCCGAGGTTCGCCGCCGCCTCGACTTCTGTGCTAACGTTTTTAAAAAAAATTGAATTTTTTTAGTTTCGGTTTTTTTAAATAGATCGGTTTTTCCGGTTTATTAAAATAGAGACCCTTCGTCCGTTCGTTCGTTCTAGCGAGCGTTCGTTGTTTTTCTTTTTCTCGGATTAAATCCACGATTTTTTTGATCGCGATTCCTGATCCGATTTTCCTTTTAGTTTAACTTTACGCTCGTTTATCGGAATCAGGTGATTCAAGCGCCTAGAGTTTCGTCTCGAAATCCTCTATCCGTTTAAACAAATTAAATAAGATTTTGCTACTGTAAAATTTGCCCTAGATCCAGATTACTAGAACGAAGTTGTTTTCTTTCGTCGTTTGACTTTCGTTGCTTCGTTCGATTTGATTCTTTTTGCCAACAAAAGTTCTTAAGTTGAACCTTCTAGTTAGATCCCTTATTTCAGTTTTACCTGTGCATTAGATGAGTACTTATTGTATGCTTGTTTGTTTGTCTGCGATAGAATACCCGGAGTGTGCCGCTTGTTACTGCGAATCGCTAGGTTTCGCGGATCATCAGCAAGGCAAGTAACACTTTGATCATACCTTTTCTACTACCCAGTTTTATTGCATTAGATCAATCCTCACACATTGAATGATTAGGATCTAATTAAATTGTGGGATGGAAAGTAGATGAGGTAGTACCTATTACCTGTTATTATCAAACCTTTGGGAGTTACTTCTACGTTTGCTTATTATGGCATGCTATGCTAGTAGACGTGGATAGGGTGAGTGTTATCCATGACAGATGTGAGATTGCTAATTAATGGTTTATCTAAGGTGGCAACTTAAACACACATCTGGGTGGATTGAGGCACCTGGGTATTCCAGGACTTGCCTGTTTTCTTTTGGACCGCCACCCAGGCTCAAAGGGATCAGGAGACTATTCATACTAGAAACTTCTGTGTGCAGCCACAAGCTATTATGGGCTCTAGCATAGTTGACTAAGTTGTGCGAACTCTTACAGTGGTAGACTAGCAGATGTAGGGGATGTAGGTGGTACGGTCTACCCGATCGTAAGGTGCTAGCGCTTCTGAAAGACTATGTCTCGGTCATCCGTCTTCTGAAACACCTTGTAGTGCGAGAAACCAAACGGAGGCGATCAAGTATTGTGGGGAAAAGTGCGCAAACCTGTGCAGAGTGTAATGAACTAATCATGATTAGCCGTGTCCCCGGTTATGGACATCTTGAGTATCTAGTACCTGGATTTTCATGTGAATCTCAACATGTTACTCTAAATTAATTTTGTTGGGTTATGTTTAATGATGATGCTTAATTGGGATTGAGAATGTTGTCAACCATTCTGAATGTTTAACAACTACCATGATAGTTAAATAAAATTTATTCCTTTGCAGTAGGGAAAAATTGGCTTTACGCAAAACAGTAACCATAGAGCTTTCCACCAGCCAAATATGCATATAGTATAGCTATTTCATTCCATTATTGTCTATGTGTTACATTGCCAGCATATTCCATGTGCTGACCCGTTTCGGGCTGCAATGTTAATGTTGCAGTCTTTTTAGACGATGATTAAGGAGTTTTTAGGTCGTGGTTCTATACTCAGTGATGCCATTGGAGTTGATGGACTCACTTATCTTCCAAGCCTTCCGCTGTTATCGTTATTAGATGGAATCAAGCCATATTTATTGTAATAAGTTCTCTTTTGAGACACTCGATGTAATAAGTGTGTTATTGCTACTCTGCTATAAATCCTCCGAGTACTGTGTGGTGTCAGCATTACTGATCCAGGGATGACACCGGAGCACAGAGATCAGACTGTTTGAGGTTTGGTCGCTACAGAGATGGTATCATAGCACACGCTGACTATAGGACACGACCACTAAGTTAGAGACCTAGATCACTATTCACTCTCTTCTCTTCTGACCTCTCATCTTTTCTACTCTTTAGGATGGCGGATGCAAGGAACAAGTTCACACAACCGGATGAAGATACACCCTTTGGACATCACTTGAAGGAAGTCACTAGATACCTGAACATAGGAGTACCAAGCTTCACAGGAACCTACAACGCCACTTTACCGGAAGAAGAGCGCCGGATGATTCAAGTTCAAGTTCCAGGAAGGACGTTCATGCCAGTCACTGAGCCTATAGAGTTTTCTTTTGATGCACCAACTTGGAGTCTAGGAAAGAGCATGGCAGCTCACATCGCCATGGGACGCATTGGAGAAGTCTACCGCAAGGATCTCAAGGATACTATCTACCAGATTTGTGGGCACCGAGATGAACACTGGGAGATGATCAGCACCAGGAAGGATAGATCAATTGCAGCTTTTATCCAGGAGTTAAACCAGCACATTCGACGACAAGAGAACTAGATGTGCGCCGACATGATAGATCTGAAGAAGGCTAATACTAGAATCAAGGAACTGGAGGAAGAACTCAAGGCTACACGTGAAGATTATGAAGAGGAAATTGAAGTATTGGTGGAGAAGAATGACGACCTAATCAAGAATATTGGAATATTTATGGGAGGCCCTACGCCAGTAGATGAAGACGAAGAACCCTAGGAGATTAGCCCGGAAGACTACATCATCATCGACAACACCGACTCGGATCCAGATAGTAGCGATGATGATTATGTTGATGAAGCTGGAGCAGATATCATGGAGTCTGCAACCGAAGAATATTTCTAGTAGACCACCTCATCAGTAGTAGTAGTCCACCATGTAAATATAGCAGTCCGAGCACTTGTTGCGATAGATAGATCGATTGTATGCCCTTGTTTGATTGAATGAAGTGAATTGTTTACTTTTGCCTCATGTGCATATGGGTTGTCTTTTCTCTTTAGCCCCCTCTATTCTTATATCTCATCTCTTCTAAAACCCTCAGATGCGTCCGAGACGTGACCGCAGATTTGCCTTTCCACCGGAGCTCACCTAGTTGATCCAGCAGCAGAACACATTGATGCAGTTGCTAGTCCAGAATCAGAATCAGGGGAACAACAACAACAACCCACCACCACCACCACCACCTGTTGACCACTTAGCCCGTTTTCTTAGGCTGAATCCGCCGGTGTTTACCAGTAGCACCGAGCTGATAGTAGCAGATGATTGGCTCCACAAGACAGCTAGGGAATTGAACACAGTAGGATGCACAGATGCGGAGAAGGTGAAGTTTGCCGCACATCAGCTAGAAGGACCCGCAGCATCATGGTGGGAAAATTTCACAGCCACTTTCCCAGTTGACACTGTCACATGGGACCAGTTTCAGCAGGCTTTTTGTACTGCACATGTTTCAGCAGGAGCTATGGCCATGAAGAAGCGTGAGTTTCGCAACTTGCGCCAAGGAGGACGGACAGTTGGCTAGTATGTGGAGGAATTTACTAAGCTAGCACGTTATGCCCCAGATGACGTCGCTACGGATGCAGCGAAGCAGGAGAAGTTTCTAGAAGGACTGAATGATGAGTTGAGCATGCAGTTGATGGTAGCCACCTTCAACAACTAACAGGAGTTGGTAGATCGTGCTCTTATGATTGAAGGGAAGCAGCAGCAAATTGAGAATCGCAAGAGGAAGTATGGACAAGGAAAGTACAATTCAGGATCTCAGCAGAAGCCACGTTTTACGCCTAGACTGGGAGGACATTTTCAGCATACCCATGGAAGAGGTAGCTCGCACAACCACAATGGCACCAAGAATGGTAATGGCAATGGAGGAAGCAACGGCTAGAACCGCACCAACCCATCAACCCCAGCCAAGAAAGACCTGAGCCAAGTCACTTGCTTTAAGTGTCAGAAGACCGAACATTATGCCAATGAATGTCCTGAAGGCCAAAATGGCAATGGAAGTTCTGGGAAGAAGCCGAACCCTTTCAACAGGGGACAGGTGAACCACGTTAGCGTGGAGGAGGTTGAAGCTCAGCCTGATGCAGTAATAGGTAAGTTTTTGGTTAAGTCATTTACTGCACTCATTCTTTTTGATACTGGTGCATCGCATTCATACATCTCAAGGGGATTTGTGGATAAGTATAACCTACCAACCCAAGCCCTTAGGTCACCCATGTTAGTATCCTCGCCCAGAGCAGAGTATGTGGCTAGTCTATGGTGTGATCGGTTACCATTAAGGATTGGTAACTATGTTTTTCCCTCAGACCTAATAGTATTGGAATCTCAAGTATTGGATGTGATATTAGGCATGGATTGGTTATCAAAGTATGAAGGGAATATTGAATGTGCTAGTAAGTCAATTTTTTCTTACCACCCCAAAAGGGAGAAGGATCAAGGATGTATCCCGGCACATGCCAAAGAGGACTCAAGTAAATTGCCTAATAGGAGTTGTGCAGGAGGAAGTACCAATGGTAAGGGATTTTCCCGATGT
The DNA here is from genome assembly GCF_018294505.1 of Triticum aestivum. NCBI lineage: Eukaryota > Viridiplantae > Streptophyta > Magnoliopsida > Poales > Poaceae > Triticum > Triticum aestivum. The sequence continues at coordinate 342,224,576 of NC_057809.1, read as the reverse complement.
ATTTCCAGAAGAGTTGCTAGGCATGCCACCGGATAGAGATATTGAGTATTTGATTGAGCTATTGCCAGGCACAGGGCCAATATCAAAGAGACCATATAGGATGCCAGCACAGGATTTGGTGGAAATTAAGAAGCAGATTAAGGAGTTACTGGATAAGGGATATATTCGCCCAAGTTCTTCGCCTTGGGGATTGCCAGTACTTCTACTAGAAAAGAAGGATGGATCGTTAAGGATGGTTGTTGATTATCGAGGATTGAATGAAGTAACGATCAAGAACAAGTACCCACTACCAATGATCAATGATCTGTTTGATCGATTGCAAGGAGCTAAGGTATTTTCCAAGATCGATCTACGATCAGGATACCACCAGTTGAAGATTCGAGAACTGGATATTTCGAAGACAGCTTTTACCACCAGGTATGGGCTGTACGAGTATTACCGTTATGTCATTTGGTCAGACTAACGCACCTGCATATTTTATGAACATGATGAACAAAGTGTTTATGGAGTTTTGGAGAAGTTCGTCGTAGTGTTCATTGATGATATCCTGGTTTATTCTAAGAATGAAGAGGAGCATAAGGAGCATTTGCGTTTGGTACATGGAAAGCTCAGAGAACATCAATTATATGCCAAGTTTAGCAAATGTGAGTTTTGGTTGAAGGAAGTAGGATTCCTCGGAGACGTTATATCTGGAGAAGGTATAGTAGTAGATCCCGCTAAAGTTGAAACCGTGACCAAGTGGGAAGCCCCAACAATAGTTGGAGAGATCTGGAGTTTTCTTGGACTCACAGGATACTACCGGAGATTTATTGAGAATTTCTCAAAGATTGCGAAGCCTATGACGGAGTTGCTGAAGAAAGATACCAAGTTCATATGGACAGAGGAATGTGAGGCTAGTTTCCAAGAGTTGAAGGAACATTTGGTTACCTCACCAGTGTTGATTTTGCCAGACCAGACCAAAGATTATGAGGTGTATTGCGACGCTTCACGTCGAGGACTTGGAGCAGTGCTTATGCAGGAAGGGAGAGTTGTTTCATATGCCTCAAGACAACTGAAGCCTCATGAGTTAAATTATGCTACGCATGATTTGGAGTTAGCAGCCGTAGTGCATGCTTTGAAAACATGGAGACATTTTCTCATTGGAAACCATTGTGAGGTGTACACGGATCATAAGAGTTTGAAGTACATTTTCACACAGAAGGAGTTAAATCTCAGACAAAGGAGATGGTTGGAGCTTATCAAGGATTATGATATGAAATTACATTATCATCCTGGAAAGGCTAATGTAGTAGCTGACGCATTAAGCCGTAAGAGCCATGTTAATACGTTAATGACGGGAGAAATACCCAAGGAGTTAGCAGAAAATCTTCGTGAACTATGTTTGGAAATAGTTCCGAGAGGCTATGTAGCAGCATTGGAGATTCAGTCAACTTTGATGGATAAAATAAGGGAATCTCAGAAAGCTGACAAAGAGATTGCCGCTATAAAGGAGAAACTCAGTAAAGGAAAAGCTAAAGGATTTCGTGAGGATGAGCACGACACCCTATGGTTTGAAGACCGCATTTATGTGCCCAATGACCCGGAGATTAGGAAGTTGATACTGCAAGAGGCACACGACTCACCATATTCAATTCACCCAGGAAATACCAAGATGTATTTGGATTTGAAGGATATTTTCTGGTGGACTGGAATGAAGAAGGATATTGCGGAGTATGTAGCAGTTTGTGATGTATGAAAGAGAGTAAAGGCAGAGCATCAGAAGCCATCAGGATTGTTACAACCATTGCCGATACCCGAATGGAAGTGGGATAAGCTAGGCATGGATTTTATCACGGGATTGCCCAGGACTCGTTCAGGCTATGACTCGATTTGGCTTGTAGTCGATCGATTGACGAAAGTAGCTCATTTCATCCCAGTAAAGACCACTTACACCAGTGTTAAGTTGGCAAAGATATACATGACCAGGATCGTATGTTTGCATGGAGTTCCAAGGAGTATCGTATCAGATAGAGGAACCCAGTTTACCTCAAAGTTCTGGAAATAGTTGCACGAAACTTTGGGAACCAGGCTAGAATTCAGTACAGCTTTTCATCCACAGACAGATGGACAGACCGAGAGAGTCAATCATATTTTGGAGGATATGCTGAGAGCTTGTGCACTAGATTATGGATCTAGTTGGGATGATAATTTGCCATATGCAGAGTTCTCTTACAACAACAGTTATCAAACCAGTTTAAAGATGGCCCCTTTCGAAGCTTTGTACGGAAGGAGGTGCAGGACACTGTTGTCGTGGGACGAAGTTGGAGACCGCTAGTTGTTTGGACCTGACCTGATTAAAGAGTCTGAACAGAAGGTGAAGTTGATTCGCGATAGGCTCAAGGTAGCCCAGTCCAGACAAAAAAGTTATGCAGATTCTAAACGCAAGGAGACAGTTTACGAAGTTGGAGATAGAGCTTATCTTTGAGTATCTCCACTTCGGGGAACAAAGCGTTTTGGAGTTAAAGGGAAGTTAGCGCCACGATTTGTAGGACCATATCAAGTTTTGGAGCGTATGGGAGAAGTGGCCTACAAGTTGGAATTGCCCGAAGGATTGTCAGGAGTTCATGATGTGTTCCACGTTTCCCAGTTAAAGAAATGTCACGCGGAGATGGCTGACATACCGTTGGGAGAAACAGTGCCGTTGGAAACTATTCAGTTGGATAATGATTTGACCTACGAGGAGAAACCAGTTAAGATCCTCGAATTTGCCAGCCGAGTTACTCGCAGCAAGGTTATCAAGTTTTGCAAAGTTCAATGGAGCCACCACATAGAGGATGAAGCCACCTGGGAAAGAGAGGAAGATTTGCTCAAGGACCACCCTCACCTATTTTCTAGCCAACCCGAATCTCGAGGGCGAAATTCATCTTAAGGGGGGTAGGTTTGTAACATCCCAAATTTTCAATTTGGAATGTTATACATTAGATCATCATTGCATACCATATTTTATTTTGCATTTTGGTTGATCCTAGAAATTCTACGCAACTCAAGGACCCACGGAGAGAGTTGGGGATTTCGTTATTTTCATATTTGAGTTCTCTCAAATTTTGAGAATAGGATCATTTGATTTTATTTATTTTATCATCAATTATTTATATTACAAAAATATGAGAGAGGGAATAAAATGACTTTCCCAAAATAAAGAAATATTGAGGATTTAATAATAAAATCAAATAAGATTTTATTTCGGAGTTTTTGCGGTGTTTTATTTGAATTTAGAAAAAATGTGTGTTTTTCAAAATTGCATTTAGGTCCCAAATAAATGTTCACCTTGTGCGGCTTGATTTTAGAAGCCCGTGAAAATTTATTTCGGAATTTTTGGAGTCCGTTTAGTATTTCTTTTTATTTTTCTTCCGAGCGGAATAATTTAGAAAAAACGAACCGACCTAACGGGCCGTGTCCGACTAGGACTCTGGCCCGACTAGGCAATATAAGGCGGCCCAGCCCCCCGGGAGAAACCCTAGCCGCCGCCTTGCCCGCCCTCGAGCCCCGCGCCGCCGCCACTCGCCCCCACGCGCCGCCGCCGCCGCCACGCGCCGCCGCCGCCGCCGCGCCGCGCCGCCGCCGAGGTTTGCCGCTGCCTCGACTTCCGTGCCAACGTTTAAAAAAATCGGTTTTCGTCGGTTTTTTTAGTTTCGGTTTTTTTAAATAGATCGGTTTTTCCGGTTTATTTAAATAGCGAGCATTCGTCCGTTCGTTCATTCTAGCGAGCGTTCATCGTTTTTCTTTTTCTCGGATTAAATCCGCGATTTTTCTGATCACGATTCCTGATCCGATTTTCGTTTTAGTTTAACTTTTTGCTCTTTTATCGGAATCAGGCGATTCAAGCGCCTAGAGTTTCGTCTCAAAACCCTCTATCCGTTTAACCAACTTAAACAAGATTTTGCTACTGTAAAATTTGCCCTAGATCCAGATTACTAGAATGAAGTTGTTTTCTTTCACCGTTTGACTTTCGTTGCTTCGTTCGATTTGATTCTTTTTGCCAACCGGAGTTCTTAAGTTGAACCTTCTGGTTAGATCTCTTATTTGAGTTTTACCTATGAATTAGATGAGTACTTATTGTATGCCATTTTTTTTGCTGTGATAGAATACCCGGAGTGCGCCGCTTGTTACTTTGAATCGCTAGGTTTCGCGGATCATCAGCAAGGCAAGTAACACTTTGATCATACCTTTTCTACTACCCAGTTTTATTGCATTAGATCAATCCTCACACATTGCATGATTAGGATCTAATTAAATTGTGGGATGGGAAGTAGATGAGGTAGTACCTATTACCTGTTATTATCAAACCTTTGGGAGTTACTTCTATGTTTGCTTATTATGCCATGCTATGCTAGTAGACGTGGATTGGGTGAGTGTTATCCATGACAGGTGTGAGATTTCTAATTAATGGTTTATCTAAGGTGGCAACTTAAACACACATCTGGGTGGATTGAGGCACCTGGGTATTCCAGGACTTGCCTGTTTTCTTTTGGACCGCCACCCAGGCTCAAAGGGATCATGAGACTATACATACTAGAAACTTCTGTGTGCAGCCACAAGCTATTATGGGCTCTAGCATAGTTTACTAAGTTGTGCGAACTCTTACAGTGGTAGACTAGCAGATGTAGGGGATGTAGGTGGTATGGTCTACCCGATCGTAAGGTGCTAGCGCTTCTGAAAGACTATGTCTCGGTCATCCGTCTTCTCAATCACCTTGTAGTGCGAGAAACCAAATGGAGGCGATCGAGTCTTGTGGGGAAAAGTGCGCAAACCTCTGCAGAGTGTAATGAACTAATCATGGTTAGACGTGTCCCCGTTTATGGACATCTTGAGTATCTAGTACCTGGATTTTCATGTGAATCTCAACATGTTACTCTAAATTAATTTTGTTGGGTTATGTTTAATGATGATGCTTAATTGGATTGAGAATGCTGTCAACCATTCTCCATGTTTAACAACTACCATGATAGTTAAATAAAATTTATTCCTTTGTAGTAGGGAAAAATTGGCTTTACGCAAAACAGTAACCATAGAGCTTTCGACCAGCCAAATATGCATATAGTATAGCTATTTCATTCCATTACTCTCTATGTGTTACATTGCCAGCATATTCCATGTGCTGACCCGTTTCGGGCTGCAACGTTAATGTTGCAGACTTTTCAGATGACGATTAAGGAGTTTTTAGGTCGTGGTTCTATACTCAGTGATGTTGTTGGAGTTGATGGACTCACTTATCTTCCAAGCCTTCCGCTGTTATCGTTATTAGATGGCCTCAAGCCATATTTATTGTAGTAAGTTCTCTTTTGAGACACTCGATGTAATAAGTGTGTGGTTGCTACTCTGCTATAAATCCTCCGAGGACTGTGTGGTGTCAGCATTACTGATCCAGGGATGACACCGGAGCACAGAGATCAGACTGTTTGAGGTCTGGTCGCTACATGAACTGTTTTTCATGTGAGCATATTGTATTGGATGAAATAACTGTTTGACTCAAAGTATATCCAACCTACTGAATTTGAAGATCACGACATTTCTAAATCATAATCATATATGAAGGTCGAATAAATATTTGTTGTGGTTTTTAAGAAATAAATAATAAAACGTAGAATTATCTATGGATATTTGTAATAAAATACAAATTGGATTTGAATTTAGTTGCCGGGGCCCAGGGAAAACATGAATGCTAATTCTCCCAAGTTTTGACCGAAGCGGCTAAACACCCACTATCATTTGTGGGCTGCCTGAAGCATGTGTTTGCAAGATGGAAATTACTGTCTACCCCTAACACTTTGACATCCTTATCGACCAGATTTACACTGCTGTCAATAGGGGTAGACTAGTAACTTCAATCAAACGTGACACGACCGCCTCTGAGCCCATCCAGACATAGTGGTTGCCAAACGTGGGCAGCAAAACACCTTTGATTCAAGCTCGTCCGAAAGACATGTGTCTCTCCCTCCATTTCCCCATTCATACATGGTGGGCGGCAAAACAAACTCTCCTCGTTCGAAATCGATGTAGGTAAATATTTTAAATAGGGGCAGATGTGTAACTTCCCTCACACGTCACATAGACGCTCTACCTATCAGCCCCGTTCATACACCGTGGGCGCCAACCTTGGGCGGCAAAACACCCTCTCCTCGCCCGAAATTGCTACCAGCAAATATTTGGGAGATGCAAGATTACCGTCCTATCCCCAACCGACGTGATGTCCGAAATTTTAAACGGGGGATAAGTTCCTAACTTTCCCACATTTCAGACAAGCGCGTCCCAAAGTTTGAGATCCCCCCTCCCCCTCCATTTACTCATTCATACACTGTCGACACCACAACAACCACCCCACTGCGGCCAGCCTCCTTCGTCTGCCACCCCTTCCTCCACCTTGCCAGAGCCGCTACCCCTACCCCGTCGTCCACTTCAAGAGATAGACGTCTCTCATCCACGTCGCCGAACCAGGATCGTTTCATTGCGTCCTCTCCCTTCATCAGCATCGTCGTCCACCTTGCCGTTGCCGCTTCTACGACCGCCCTGTCCACAGCAACATGATTTATCCCCCAACCCGGCCGTCTGCCGTCTAAATCCTCTTCCCCGTCGCTGATAGCCATCGCACCCGCAGCACCCTCAACATATTAGCAGGGGCCTACACAGCATTGCAAGAGAGGTGGTACTCTTCCATATGTGCTTAAGTAATTGATCTCACCTGGAAAATATATTGTAAATTGTTTACTGGACTTTTCTTATCCGTATCAAATTGTAGTGTCTAGTTGGAAGCAAACATTGGTTGCAAAGTAGCTTTGTCCGGTTTGCACCTTCAGATCCGCCATGGCACAGTCACTATAATCTTAAAGCTTATGGTTTCCCCCCTTTATATTCACTACCATCATCGTTGGTGCTTCGTGTCGTGCTAGCACTGCTCCTCAAGACCTCAACCCATCAAGTGAAACAACATGCCACTCATAATTCCAAAGCTTAGGTGTTGAAATACGAATCTGATATGATGCTCGTATTACTAAAACAGAGAATGTTTAATTGGTCTCCTAATGTTCCTATATCCATTTCGAAAAGCATGTGCACCACCCACTGGTCTAGCTAGTTCCACTTTCCTGATTTTACTCTTGATGATTTGGGTTTTCCCCTTTTATCTACTCTACTATGATATGCATAGGTGCTTTCTGTCGTACTAGCATTACTCCACCCTTCAAGCTAAACAACAGAACACTCAAAATTCCAAAGCTTAGTTGTTCAAATATGATTGCGATATGATACTCATATTAGTTAACAAACACATTTAATTGGTTAGCTAAAGGTCCCACTTGAGTTCCAAATGCATGTCGCGACATATAGAGAGACAACAGAATTGCATTTCTTTGTCACTTAGTGACTGTACTTTCTTGTCCATACCAAATCTTAGTTGTTATTTCAAAGCAAACATCAGTTTGTAACTACCCTTTGCGTGGTTTGCAACTTCAGATTTGCCACCCACTGCCACGGTCAACACTATACTCATCATGCTTATAGTTTCCCCATTTTATGATGACCACGATCAGCCTACGTGGTTCGTGTCATAATAGAACTTCTCCACCCATTGAGATAAACAAGCTTAGTTGTACAAATTCAAATCTAATATTATGCTGATATTAGTAAATCTGAGAGATGTTTAACTGGTCAACTAAATGTTGCTACTTTAGTTTCGAAATGCATGCGAGCCACATATGGAGAGACTGAAAGGAATAATATTTCTCTGTGTGCTCTGGTTCATCATGGGTGGGCAACCGACATTGTATATAAAGACTTGTAATATCTTCAATCTGCTTGCTCTTCTTCTCTTCTTTAAGATGATCCTCTTCTCTTCTTTAATAAGTATGTTCCTTGTTGGGAAGAGTACCAGAGACATTTGCGGTCGGCTGGACAGGTCGAGTTGTTCTCCCTTAGTATATTTTGAATCTGTTCGGTTAGGTCGACTTGTTCTTCTTTACTATATGTTGAAGCTATCATCTGCGAAGTATCATCACTTCTGGAGCTCTCATATTTTGAGTACTAGTCCATATTATATTAATGCACACACAAAATTACAACATTCATGGCATCTCTCAGAAGAATTGCAGAGATAGCACAAAGGGGTTTACAGGGAGGCAGTATTGGATTAGAATCACTTCTGCATTACAAAGATAATCTCACTTGTTTTTATATTTTCATGCATGTCAGGTATTGAACGTTATCAAAATGAATCTGACAATGGGCGCATGAGAGGAATATCATGGAACAATCCACTGTCTAACAAACTTGGCATGGTGGAGGATGGCCTATCTTATTCATCCATCAAGGTGCTTGCTCTAACTTGGCAAGGTTGTATTGGTCCCACATATTTTGCATCTAACCTCTTGCATTACTTCTACTTTTTTACACCATATTCTTAGTTTAAGCATCATATATGAGTATATGCCATACCTATCCATTTTATGTACCTATTCCATGTGTCGTCATACTATGTTTTTTCGGTCAAATGTTGTTCTTTCATAATAGATGTCCAAAAGGAAGAGGGTGAGTGCAGATCCTCAAGAAGTACAAACTAGGTATTTGGAAAAGGTAGTGATACCTGATAACTCAGATAGATCGGCAGCCACAGAAAACACATGCCCAACTTTACCACACTTTACCCCTACTCCACTGGCCAAAATCCTATTAGAACTACTGAGAGCCCAGCGTCAGGTACTGTTTATGATATCAATTCAAAAATTGAACTCCTAAATTTCTGCATGTGCCTTACCTTCTCTCTTGTATGAAAACTAATTTTAGATGAATCTCCCTGCTCAAAGGATCATAGGATCTCACAACAATACTGGGATCTACATTGCTCTTGTCAGTACCTCTTGCCCTTTGTTAACATACTTACACTCATTGTTGTTTGATTATGTAGGATCACTTTAAATGTTTGCTTCTTTATCCTCCCTTTGCTCAAAATTATAAGATCTATATTTACTCTTAGATAAATGTAGAATTAACACAATGGTTATGAAGTTTTGGATTGCTCATGTAGGTACCTGTTGTCATGTACTCCCTCTGTATCAAATTAATTGTTGATCAATTGGATGTATTTAGAACTTATAGTGCTACATACATCCATTTGAGTGACAAGTAATAACGGACAGTGGTGGTATTACTGTACTTCCATCGCGAGATAGTTGACTGTCTAGCATTACTCTGCATCTTATCTTCCCTGCCCTCCACTTTCTCCAAATTATCATATCCACATTTACTCTTACCAAAATGTTGAATAAAGCCAATGCCACTACACACGTTGATGTTTGCATTCCTCTTGTCAGTACCTTTTGCCTTGTAACCCTGTACTTAATTAATTGCTATTTGATTATGTATCATCAGTCTGCACCTAAGCTTCATTATCCTCTGTTTCTTCCAATATTATTTGATGTATATTTACTCTTTGCAAAATGTAGAATAATGGCAATGCTTATAAAGAATTTTATTTGGGGAATTTTTTGAATTATCCTTCCATCAACATGGAGAAGGGCTTTGTCCAGCCCGTGTTAACATGTAATGTAAGTTCATCCTTCTCAAGACTTCAAACTTTGTTCTAGTATAGAGTTGGATAGGCATCAATTAACATGTTCCTTATGCAGAACAAATCCATTTATCTGCTTATATAATTATGAAACCTGTTACATGTCTCCTTGTTTCTCTGTCAGAGTCGTATCTCTTATGCCAGGCAGAACTTTAGGGAAGATAGTGAGCCAAATCATATTGAGGACAACGAGATGACACCAAGGTCCTGTCTTGATGAAGACAGTGAGTTGGAGCTACTCACCAGCAGGTGTGAGACAACCTCTATGCCGCCGCTGCCTCAATCAGCTTGACTTCTTTAGTCTTAACTTAAAGTGGAAAGGCTTGCTTCAGCTTAGCTCCAACTTGAAGTCAAAGATGCACATAAGATGTCAGAGGACTGCCTTGTGCACTATGGTGCCATACAGCTAGGGATGCAGCATCTATCGTTGTCACAACTGAGGTCTCATCAGCTTGTTCGGCTGCTTGCGGGGCTCGTCCTGGCCAGGCCTAGTGCCTTCTGAAGTGCTCTTAGTTTTGTATATTCTTTTGTCGGCGCGTTTATATGCACTGGTGGCGACCTTTGATGCCCAGTGTATGTAATCCACAGTCATGTTGCGCTTTATTATCACTGGTAGCGAACTTTGATTCCCAGTGGATATAATATGTCGTAATTTCTTTATTGTATAGTCTAGGTTTATTCTTTGGTCTGTATGCTGTAATTTAGGCCAGAAGGTTTAGTGGATCTCAGTGTTGTCGGTCTTCTGGCCAGCCTGTTACTCATATGGGCCAAAACGTGGGCCTATAATCATCTTGGGCCATTAGCATGTCTAAACCTATAGTAGCTTCCCGCCTTTAACAAGCCGAGTAAAGTTCTAGCAAGCCGGCCCAGAGAATACCATGGGCTTTTAACAGGCTAAAACCTAGATTGGGCCATCGTTGGACCAAAAAATTCACGGGCCAATACAGGCCTAAACTACCTAAGGCCCATGTTTTGCCCAAATAGGATGAGCAGTTAACTCCAAAATATATCTCGGGCCTGTTTGGCCCAATAAAATCATGGGCTTTAAGCAGGCTGGTATCCACATGGGCCATAGGCCCAAAAGTGTCACGGGCCATTATTGGATGGGATGTAAGTAGGCTGGATTCAACTCGGGCTGTAATTAGGCCCAACTGTTCCACGGACCATTAACAGGCCGATAGCCCTGTTGGGCTGAAATTTATCCACGAAGACTACGGGCCGTTAAGAGGCCTAAACTTACTTCGGACAAGAAATAGCCCAGTTTCTACATGGGCCATTAAAGGGCCTAAAGTTAAACCGGGCCGACAACGTCCCAGATGCACCACGGGCCGCTAACAGGTCGAAACTATTATCGGGCTGAACTGGTTAACGGGAATTTATCAGGCTGAAATACAAACCTGTCTTCGAATGGGCCCAAAAGAATAGTGGCCTGTGAACGGGCCTGATCCGATATGGGCCGTAATTTGGCCCAACACACGGCAGGCTATGAACAGGCCTGATCTGCTATGCGCTTCAATTTGGCCCAAAACTTGACAGGCTGTTAACGGGCCAGCCGAGTAGTGTCTGAAAAACATGGTGGGCCTTTAGCTGCGCCGGTCTTTTCACCAAAATGGGCCTCTGTTGGGCCGTGACACTTGTCGACGTATCATAGGAGCCTCCTGTCCAAATTGTGGATGACATCTGTCCCAACAATGAGCAAACACGTGTTTCCTCCGACCAATAAGAATTTTACACGTGGAAAATCCCCATTGGTCCGGGCTGTTAACGGGTTACCGGATCCAAAACTAGACCCGATAGCTTAACGACGACCCGTTACGGTCGATGCCATGTGTCGGTCACCTTTGACGAAACCACTTCTATGACACGTGATTTATCGTCATCAAACACTTCTATGACATCACATGTATGACTATCTTGATTCTGTCATAAAATCGTCATGGATGTACATGCATGACAGAAAATGTGACCTACGGTGACAAACATGTATCATCACGGAAGTGTATTTTTTTGTAGTGAAGAGTGGACTCCGCTCATCATTCACGAGAAAATGGCTGGTAACCGGGCTGCGCAATCCCATGATCAAAGGAAATCAAATCAAAAATAATTGCAAACAAAACTGCCCCATGATTGTTGTTAGTTGGATGGTACCCATTGTTTCGGACCAGCCGTGGAGTGTGCTTGTTGGTGGTGGGGGAGTATAAAGTTTACCATTCTGTTTGGGAACCGCCTATAATGTATGTAGCATGGAAGATACCAAGATCTCTTGGTTGTTACATTGACAATGAAAGCATGCCGCTCAAAATATAATTTACCTCTATTTCCATGACGGGCCTATCTGTTTACTCTTATTGCTGAGTCATCATCCTCTTATAAAAAGCACCAGTTAGAGAGCACCACTGTCATTTGTATGCATTGTTATTAATTTATATTGATTATGACTGTGACTCGATCTCTTTTACCATGAATTACAATGTCTAGTCAGTCCTTGATCTTCAGGGGTGCTCTGCATTTATGTTTTGCAGTCTCAGAAAGGACTAGCGAGATACCATCTTGTTATATTATATCATGATTGTTTTGAGAAAAGTGTTATCATCCGAGATTTATTATTATTGCTCGCTAGTTGATTATGCCATTGATATGAGTAAATGTGAGACCTAAAAGTTATTGTGAATATGGTTAGTTCATAATCTTTGCTAAAAATTTGAATGCTAGCTTTACATATTTGCAACAACAAGATTAAACAAAGTTTGTAAAAGTTTTTCTTTATCACTTTCAGTTTGTCAACTGAATTGCTTGAGGACAAGCAAAGGTTTAAGCTTGGGGAGTTGATACATATCCAATGTATCTACTTTTCCAAACTCTTTTGCCCTTGTTTTGGACTCTAACTTGCATGATTTGAATGGAACTAACCCGGACTGACACTGTTTTCAGCAGAATTGCCAAAAAGTTCTTGGAATGACCTGAAACTTCATGGAGCCATTTTTTGGAATTATTAAAAATATTGGCAAAAGAATCAGCATCAGGGGGTACCACACCCAAGCCACAAGGGTGGTGCGACACGCCCTTCGTCCTTGTGGGCCCCCTGGACCTCCACGGACCTCAACTCCAACTCCATATATTCAATTTGAGGGAGAAGGATTCGTCGCGTTTTGTGATACGGAGCCGCCGCCAAGCTTTGTTCTTCCTCAGGAGGGCTGATCTGGAGTCTGTTCGGGGCTCAGGAGAGGGGAATCCGTCACCATTGTCATCATCAACCATCCTCCATCACCAATTTCATGATGCTCACCACTGTGCGTGAGTAACTCATCGTAGGCTTGGTGGACCGTGATGGGTTGGATGAGATTTACCATGTAATCGAGTTAGTTTTTCTAGGGTTTGTTCCCTAGTATCCACTATTTTGTAAGGTTGGTGTTGCTATGACTTTGCTATGCTTCATGCTTGTCACTAGGGCCCGAGTATCATGATTTTAGATCTAAACCATTTGTGTTTTTATTAATATATTTGTGTTCTTATTCCGATATTGCAAGTTATAGTAACCTACTACGTGTTATGATCCGGCAACCCCGGAGTGACAATAGTCGGGACCACTCCCGGTGATGATAGTAGTTTGAGCAGTTCATATATTCACTAAGTGCTAACGCTTTGGTCCGGTACTCTATTAAAAGGAGGCCTTAATATCCCTTAGTTACCAATAGAACCTTGCTGCCACGGGAGGGTAGGACGAAAGATGTCATGCAAGTTCTTTTCGATAAGCACGTATGACTATATTCGAAATACATGCCTACATTATATTGATGAACTGGAGCTAGTTCCGTGTCACCCTATGTTATAACCATTGCATGATGAATGCCATCCGACATAATTATCCATCATTGATCCATTGCCTATGAGCTCGTTTCATATTGATCTTTGTTTCATTACTTTTCCATTGCCACTATTATGATTGCTACAAAACTACTACTGTTACTTTGGCCACCGTTACCGCTACTTCCATACTACTTTCCTGCAGATATTAAGTCTTTCAGGTGTGGTTGAATTGACAACCCACGTGCTAATACTCAAGAATATTCTTTGGCTCCTCTTGTGTCAAATAAATAAATTTGGGTTGAATACTCTACCCTCGAACTATTGTGATCCCCTATACTTGTGGGTTATCACCGTGCCATGGGCTACATCATGAAGCCTTCCCTGGATCTGCAAGGGGGACACGGGCGATGCGGTGAAAATGCCGGGAGTGGCAACCCCTGCGTCCTCGCCGCCGTGCCACCCATGGCCTTGACTTCAGTGGGAGGGGATATGAATGACACTATATCGAAGCTCGAGGCTGGCATGGCGTGTGGTAGTCGATCACCCCACATTCTTCTTCCCTTCGCCATGCCGGGGAGGGCTCATGGAAGGAAGTCGCCGTTGGCGAAGGTGACCCCGACTCCTCCTGGGCGTCGTCCTTTTGCCGTACGAGAGGGCTCATCGCTCCTATTCATGTCTTCTAGGCGCATGCTGGCTTCCGATATCAGGCCCGTAGAGGACGACCACGCTCTTTGTGTCGAGTCCCTCGAAGATCATGGTGTCCGGTACAGCTGCCACGACAGGATCGTCAAACCGCAGCGGTATGATAGGTAGCAGCAACCCACGATGCACCAAGGACGGGGGCAACCGTTCTGACGGCTTGCATTTGCCGGTGACTCTGCTACCCCCATCTGGGCTCCCTTCAGCACCACCATCCCTCCTGCCCTCTGGTTCCTCCCTCCCAACCAGAGGATGGCATCGTATTGATCCTGTAGAGGCGCCATATCCGAGCCGAGTACGCCTCTTGCTTCTTTAGCCCCACCCTGTAATACCCTAAGGGAGATGGACAAGGGCAAAGGCGTAACGGGGCACTTATCTTTTTTCAATCTTAAATTTGTCGGCACTTACCAAATTTTAATTCAAACAATGTAATCTCTCGAGCCCGTGTCTGTGTTCTGTAATGCTTGTACTTGTATCAACATATTAATGAAAAGATGAACCTTGTCGGGGACCCGTGCATGTGTATGCTACGTCTTGAGCTTCCGTTGGTTTTCCCCGAAGAGGAAGGGATGATGCAGCAGAGTAGCGTAAGTATCTCCCTCAGTTTTTGAGAACCAAGGTATCAATCCAGTAGGAGCCCACGCTCAAGTACCTCGTACTGGCACAAAGCGATAGCTACTCGCAACCAACGCGGTTAGGGGTTGTCAAGCCCTTCACGGTCACTTACAAGAGTGAGATCTGATAGATATAATATTTTTGGTATTTTTGGTATAAAGATGCAAAGTAAAAAAGTAAAGGCAAAGTAAAATGCAGAGCAAGATTAAAGTGATGGAGATTGATATGATGAGAATAGACCCGGGGACCATAGGTTTCACTAGTGGCTTCTCTCAAGAGCATAAGTATTCTACAGTGGGTGAACAAATTACTATTGAGCAATTGACAGAATTGAGCATAGTTATGAGAATATCTAGGCATGATCATGTATATAGGCATCACGTCCGTGACAAGTAGATCGAAACGATTCTGCATCTACTACTATTACTCCACTCATCGACCGCTATCCAACATGCATCTAGAGTATTAAGTTAAAAACAGAGTAATGCCTTAAGCAAGATGACATGATGTAGAGAGATAAACTCATGCAATATGAAATAAACCCCATCTTGGTATCCTCGATGGCAACGATACAATACGTGCCTTGCTGCCCCTTCTGTCACTGCGTAAGGACACCGCAAGATCGAACCCAAAGCTAAGCACTTCTCACCTGGCAAGAACTACCAATCTAGTTGGCCAAACCAAACGGATAATTCGAACAGACTTGCAAAGATAACCAATCATACTTAAAATAATTCAGAGAAGATTCAAATATTATTCATAGATAGACTTGATCATAAACCCACAATTCATCGATCTCAACAAACACACCGCAAAAAGAAGATTACATCGAATAGATCTCCACAAGAGAGGTGGAGAACTTTGTATTGAGATTCAAAGAGGGAGAAGAAGCCATCTAGCTACTAACTATGGACCTGAAGGTCTGAGGCAAACTACTCACACTTCATCGGAGGGGCTAGGATGATGTAGAAGCCCTCTGTGATGACGGCCCTCTTCCGGTGGAGCTCCGGAATAGGCCCCAAGATGGGATCTCGTGGATACAGAAAGTTGCGGTGGTGGAATTAGGTTTTTGGCTCCTGTTCTGATCGTTTGGGGGTATGTGTGTATATATAGGAGGAAGAAGTACGCCAGAGGAGCAACGAGGGGCCCACGAGGCAGGGGGTGTGCCCTAGGGGGGTGCCCCCCACCCTCGTGACTGCCTCTTTTGTTCCATGGAGCGGGGTCCAAGTCTCCTGGATCATGTTCGATGAGAAAATCATGTTCCCGAAGATTTTATTCTGTTTGCACTCCGTTTGATATTCCGTTTCTTCGAAACACTGAAATAGGCAAAAAAACAACAATTCTGGGCTGGGCCTCAGGTTAATAGGTTAGTCCCGAAAATAATATAAAAGTGGAAAATAAAGCCCAATATAGTCCAAAACAGTGGATAATATAGCATGGAGCAATCAAAAATTATAGATACATTGGAGACGTATCAGGCATCCCCAAGCTTAATTCCTGCTCGTCCTCTAGTAGGTAAATGATAAAAAGAGAATTTTTGATGCGGAGTGCTACTTGGCATAATTTCAATGCAAATCTTCTTAATTGTGGTATGAATATTCAGATTAGAAAGATTCAAGACAAAAGTTTATATTGACATAAAAATAATAATACTTCAAGCATACTAACAAAGCAATTATGTCTTCTCAAAATAAGATGGCCAAAGAAAGTTATCCCTACAAAATCATATAGTCTGGCTATGCTCCATCTTCACCACACAAAGTATTTAAATCATGCACAACCCCGATGACAAGCCCAGCAATTGTTTCATACTCTAACTTTTTCAATCTTCACGCAATACATGAGCGTGAGCCATGGATATAGCACTATAGGTGGAATAGAATGGTGGTTGTGGAGAAGACAAAAAGGAGAAGATGGTCTCACATCAACTAGGCGTATCAACGGGCTATGGAGATGCCCATCAATAGATATCAATGTGAGTGAGTAGGGATTGCCATGCAACGGATGCACTAGAGCAATAAGTATATGAAAGCTCAAAAAGAAACTAAGTGGGTGTGCATCCAACTTGCTTGCTCATGAATACCTAGGGCAATTTTTGAGGAAGCCCATCATTGGAATATACAAGCCAAGTTCTATAATGTAAAATTCCCACTAGTATATGAAAGTGAAAACATGAGAGACTCTCTACTATGAAGATCATGGTGCTACTTTGAAGCACAAGTGCGGTAAAAGGATAGTAACATTGTCCCTTCTCTATTTTTTTCTCATTTTTTATTTGGGCCTTTTCTCTTTTTTTTTTATGGCCTCTTTTTATTTGGGCTTCTTTGGCCTCTCTTTTTTATTTTATTTTTTCGTCCGGAGTCTCATCCCGACTTATGGGGGAATCATAGTCTCCATCATTCTTTCCTCACTGGGACAATGCTCTAATAATGATGATCATCACACTTCTATTTTTCTTATAACTCAACAATTACAACTCGATACTTAGAACAAAATATGACTCTATGTGAATGCATCCGGCGGTGTACCAGGATATGCAATATGACAATGATGGGGTGTGTCATGATAAACGGAACGGTGGAAAGTTGCATGGCAATATATCTCGTAATGGCTATGGAAATGCCATAATAGGTAGGTATGGTGGCTGTTTTGAGGAAGTTATATGGTAGGTGTATGATAAAGGCGAAAGGTGCGCGGTACTAGAGAGGCTAGCAAAGGTGGAAGGGTGAGAGTGCGTATAATCCATGGACTCAACATTAGTCATAAAGAACTCATATACTTATTGCAAAAATCTAGAAGTTATCGAAGAAAAGTATTACGCGCATGCTCCTAGGGGGTTAGATTGGAAGTAAAAGACCATCGCTCGTCCCCGACCGCCACTCATAAGGAAGACAATCAATAAACAAATCATGCTCCGACTTCATCACATAAAAGTTCACCATACGTGCATGCTACAGGAATCACAAACCTTAACACAAGTATTCTTTCAATTCACAACTACTAAACTAGCATGACTTTAATATTATCACCTCCATATCTCAAAACAATTATCATGCTTCAATCTTTTCTTAGTATTCAACACACTCAAAATAAATTTTCACAAATTTTGAATACCAAGCATATTATTATTAAGCAAATTACTATGCTATTAAGAGACTCTCAAAATAATTTAGGTGAAGCATGAGAGATCAATAGTTTCTTTAAAACAAATCCACCACCGTGCTCTAAAAGATTTAAGTGAAGCACATAGAGCAAAATTATAACGCTCAAAAGATATAAGTGAAGCATATAGAGCAAAATTATCTTAGCTCAAAAGATATAAGTGAAGCACATAGAGTATTCTATCAAATATTAATTCATGTATGGCTCTCTCAAAAGTTGTGTACATGAAGGATGATTGTGGCATACTAAGACACAAAGACACAAATAATACAAGACGCTCCAAGCAAAACACATATCATGTTGGTGAATAAAAATATAGCTCCAAGTAAATTACCGATGGAAGTGGACGAAAGAGGGGATGCCTTCTGGGGAATCCCCAAGCTTTGACTTTTTGGTGTCATTTGATTATATTGGGGGTGCCATGAGAATCCCAAGCTTAGGCTCTTTCCACTCCTTGTTCCATGATCCATCAAAAGAATTCACCGAAAACTTGAAAACTTCACAACACAAAACTCAAAATAGAAAACTCGTGAGCTCCGTTAGCGAAAGAAAACAAAAGACCACTTCAAGGTACTGTAATGAACTCATTCATTGTTTATATTGGTGTTAAAACTAATTTATTACAACTTCTCTATGGATTATAAACTATTTTACTAGCCATAGATTCATCAAAATAAGTAAACAACACACGAAAAACAGAATCTGTCAAAAACAGGACAGTCTGTATTAATCTATAGCTAGCGCAAGATCTGGAACCCCAAAAATTCTAAAATAAATTTCTGGACGTGAGGAATTTATCTATTAATCATCTTCAAAAATAATTAACTAAATAGCACTCTCCAAGTAAAAATGATATTTGTTCTCGTGAGCGCTAAGGTTTCTGTTTTTTATAGCAAGTTCAACAAGACTTTCCCCAAGTCTTACCAACGGTTCTACTTGGCACAAACACTAATTAAACACAAAAAAACACAACCAAAACAGAGGCTAAATAATTTATTTATTACTAAACAGGAGCAAAAGGCAAGGAATAAAAATAAAATTTGGTTGCCTCCCAACAAGCGCTATCGTTTAACGCCCCTAGCTAGGCATAAAAGCGAGGATAGATCTAGGTATTGCCATCTTTGGTAGGCAATCCATAAGTGGCTCTCATGATAGTTTCATATGGTAATTTTATTTTCTTTCTTGGAAAGTGTTCCATTCCCTTTTTTAATGGAAATTGAAATCTAATATTCCCTTCCTTCATATCAATAATCGCACCAACCGTTCTAAGGAAAGGTCTACCAAGAATAATAGGGCAAGAAGGATTGCAATCTATATCAAGAACAATGAAATCTACGGGCACATAATTCCTATTTGCAACAATAAGAACATCACTAATCCTTCCCATAGATTTCTTAATAGTGGAATCCGCAAGATGCAAGTTTAGAGAGCAATCATCAAAATTACAAAAATCTAGTAAATCACACAAAGTCTTGGGAATAGTAGAGACACTAGCACCCAAATCACACAAAGCATAAAACTCATGATCTTTAATTTTAATTTTAATAGTTGGTTCCCACTCATCCTAGAGTTTTCTAGGGATAGAAACTTTCAACTCAAGTTTTTCTTCATAAGATTGCATCAAGGCATCAACAATATGTTCAGTGAAGGCTTTATTTTGACTATAAGCATGTGGAGAATTTAGCACGGATTGCAACAAGGAAATACAATCAATTAAAGAGCAAATTTCATAATTAAATTCCTTGAAATCCAATATAGTGGGTTTAGCAATATCTAGATTTTTATTTCTTTCAATCCCACTTTCGTCAATTTCATCATTAAGATCTAAACACTCCGATATTTTAGAACGCCTTCTAGGTAAAGGAAGATCATATTGAGTTTCATCAAGATTCATATTGCAAAATAAAGATTTAATAGGGGACACATCAATAACTTTTAGATCTTCATCTTGATTTTCATAGGTATTGGAAGAACACGCTTTAATAAAGGCATCTTTGGAAGCACGCATCCTAGCGGTTCTTTCCTTGCACTCATCAATGGAAATTCTCATGGCTTTGAGAGACTCATTGATATCATGCTTAGGAGGAATAGGTCTAAGCTTTAAAGAATCAACCTCAAGAGAAACTCTATCAATGTTTCTAGCCAAATCATCAACTTTAAGCAATTTCTCCTCAAGCAAAGCATTAAAATTCTTTTGTGAATTCATAAACTCCTTAACACTATTCTCAAATTCAGAGGGCATCTTATCATAATAAGAGTTGTTATAGGAATTACCATAATTATTAGAAGGATTACTAGGATATGGCCTAGGATTAAAATTCCCTCTATAAGCGTTGTTACCAAAATTATTCCTACCAACAAAATTCACATCCATAGATTCATTGTTATTCTCAATCAAAGTAGACAAAGGCATATCATTAGGATCAAAAGAAACACTCTTAGTAGAAAATAATTTCATAAGTTCATCCATCTTTCCACTCAACACATTAATTTCTTCTATCGCATGCACTTTTTTATTACAAGATCTTTCAGTATGCCATTGAGAATAATTAACCATAATATTATCTAGGAGTTTAGTAGCATCTGCTAAAGTGATTTCCATAAAAGTACCTCCCGCGGCCGAATCTAAAAGACTTCTAGAAGCAAAATTCAATCCGGCATAAATTTTTTGTATAATCATCCACAAATTCAAACCATGAATAGGGCAATTATGTATCATTAATTTCATTCTCTCCCAAGCTTGTGCAACATGTTCATGATCAAGTTGTTTAAAGTTCATAATATCGTTCCTAAGAGAGATGATCTTAGCGGGAGGAAAATACTTAGAGATAAAAGCATCTTTGCACTTGTTCCATGAATCAATACTATTCTTAGGCAAAGATGAAAACCAAGCTTTAGGACGATCTCTAAGCGTAAAAGGAAATAGCTTCAATTTAATGACATCATTATTGACATCTTTTTTCTTTTGCATATCACATAAATCAACGAAGCTATTCAGATGAGTAGCGGCATCTTCACTAGGAAGGCCGGCGAATTGATCTTTCATAACAAGATTCAACAAAGCAGTATTAATTTCACAAGATTCGGCATCGGTAAGAGGAGCAATCGGAGTGCTAAGGAGATCATTATTGTTGGTATTGGTGAAGTCACACAATTTGGTAGTATCTTGAGCCATCGCGACAAACAAGCGATCTAACACACGAGCAAACAAAAAGCAAACGGGTAAAAAGAGGCAAATAGAGAGGGAAGATAGGGAGAGAGAGAGGGTGACTTGCGGGGAGAGGAAAACGAGAGGCAAATGGCAAATAATGTAATGCGAGAGATAGGGATTGTGATGGTTACTTGGTGTATTAACTTTTTGCGTAGACTCCCTGACAACGGTGCCAGAAATCCTTCTTGCTATGTCTTGAGTTTGTGTTGGTTTTCCCCGAAGAGGAAGGGATGATGCAGCATAGTAGCGTAAGTATTTCCCTCAGTTTTTGAGAACCAAGGTATCAATCCAGTAGGAGCCCACGCTCAAGTCCCTCGTACCTGCACAAAGCGATAGCCACTCGCAACCAATGCGATTACAGGTTGTCAAGCCCTTCACGATCACTTACGAGAGTGAGATTTGATAGATATAATATTTTTGGTATTCTTGGTATAAAGATGCAAAGTAAAAAGTAAAGGCAAAGTAAAAAAGCAAAGCAAGATTAAAGTGATGGAGATTGATATGATGAGAATAGACCGGGGGCCATAGGTTTCACTAGTGGCTTCTCTCAAGAGCATAAGTATTCTACGGTGGGTGCACAAATTACTATTGAGCAATTGACAGAATTGAGCATAGTCATGAGAATATCTAGGCATGATCATGTATATAGGCATCACGTCCGTGACAAGTAGATCGAAACGATTCTGCATCTACTACTATTACTCCACTCATCGACCGCTATCCAGCATGCATCTAGAGTATTAAGTTAAAAATAGAGTAACGCCTTAAGCAAGATGACATGATGTAGAGAGATAAATTCATGCAATATGAAACAAACCCCATCTTGTTATCCTCGATGGCAACGATACCATACGTGCCTTGCTGCCCCTTTTGTCACTCGGTAAGGACACCGCAAGATCGAACCCAAAGCTAAGCACTTCTCCCATGGCAAGAACTACCAATCTAGTTGGCCAAACCAAACGTATAATTCGAAGAGACTTGCAAAGATAACCAATCATACATAAAAGAATTCAGAGAAGATTCAAATATTATTCATAGATAGACTTGATCATAAACCCACAATTCATCGGTCTCAACAAACACACCGCAACAAGAAGATTACATCGAATAGATCTCCAGAAGAGAGGGGGAGAACTTTGTATTGAGATTCAAAGAGAGAGAAGAAGCCATCTAGCTACTAACTATGGACCCGAAGGTCTGAGGTAAACTACTCACACTTCATCGGAGGGGCTAGGATGATGTAGAAGCCCTCCGTGATGACGGCCCTCTTCCGGTGGAGCTCCGGAACAGGCCCCAAGATGGGATCTCGTGGATACAGAAAGTTGTGGTGGTGGAATTAGGTTTTTGGCTCCTGTTCTGATTGTTTGGGGGTATGTGTGTATATATAGGAGGAAGAAGTACGCTGGAGGAGCAACGAGGGGCCCATGAGGCAGGGGGCACGCCCTAGGGGGGCCCACCCTCGTGACCGCCTCTTTTGTTCCTTGGAGCAGGGTCCAAGTCTCCTGGATCATGTTCGGTGAGAAAATCACGTTCCCGAAGATTTTATTCCGTTTGGACTCCGTTTGATATTCCATTTCTTCGAAACACTAAAATAGGCAAAAAAACAGCAATTCTGGGCTGGGCCTCCGGTTAATAGGTTAGTCCCAAAAATAATATAAAAGTGGAAAATAAAGCCCAATATAGCCCAAAACAGTAGATAATATAGCATGGAGCAATCAAAAATTATAGATACGTTGGAGACGTATCAGTGTACGTCCGTGCAGAGGTGGGATGCCTCTTTAATGTAAATAAATGAGTTTTCCCCGACAGGCTATCTTGCCAGCACCCTTTTTATCCGCCGGAGAGCTATGTCTACCGGGTGACAGACAAAGGGACCAGCCCCCCGCCAACTTCTTTCTATGAAAGGCCATTACGACCATCCTGACCGAAGCAATGTTCGAGTCAGGGATGGGAGCACCTAAGCCTCAAAGAGTGGTGAGGTTTTCTTATGCACAAGTTATAGCTTACAGAACACTAACATACAGGAGGTGGGACTTATCTAATTGGCTTGCCAGGGGTCGCATGTTGGGCAATCTTCTCAACTCCTTGTCAAGCCAAGTTCACGGCAGGAACCCGCAGCTTCATGCAGATGAGAATGAATGCAAGATGTGATCCTATCTATATGCATATGCAAATGCTTATGAAATGTTTATGAAGTGATCTTGGAATGCTTGTGCATGCATGCAATCTTGGTCAAG
This sequence comes from Triticum aestivum, assembly GCF_018294505.1. Lineage (NCBI taxonomy): Eukaryota > Viridiplantae > Streptophyta > Magnoliopsida > Poales > Poaceae > Triticum > Triticum aestivum. The sequence continues at coordinate 342,201,247 of NC_057809.1, read as the reverse complement.
GCCCCCCCATAGTGCTTTATTTTCTCTTGCACAGGGACATCACCCTGGCTTTGTATGAGATGTTACATGTAGCTGAGGCAAGGCCTATACAAAAGGGTGACTGTCGAGCAGGGCCCGACATCTGCGCCTTATGGGTAGAACTTGCGGATATGCTCAATATTCCATGAGTTTTGCAACTGAATGCCATCTTCGGTCTCTAGACGGACTGCGCTAGGTCTAGTGACTCGTACTACCCATTAAGCGCCTTCCCACTTTGGTGACAACTTGTTTGTACCCTTGGCGGACTGAACGCGCCTAAGGACAAGGTCACCTTCCTCAAAACACCGGGCATGAACCCTGCGGCTATGATAGCAATGTAGGGCATGCTGATAGCATGCAGCATGCATAGCAACCTGGAGACAGTTCTCCTAGAGTAGCACAATGTCGTCACGCCGGTGCTGATCTTGCGCTAGTTCATTGTAGGCAAGCACCCGAGGAGACCCGTAAATGAGTTCCGTGGAGATAACTGCTTCTGCCCCGTAGACCAGGGAGAAGAGAGTCTGCCTGGTAGCTCGGTTTGGTGTTGTGCTAAGGGACCAGAGAACTACCAGCAGCTCCTCGATCCACCGCCTGCCGTGCTTCTGCAACGTTTCAAAGGTTCTCATTTTGAGTCCATGCAGCACTTCAGCATTCACCCTCTCAGCTTGTCCATTTCTCTGGGGGTGTGCCATAGAGGCAAATGAGATCTTGCATCTGAGGGCATGAACATATTGCATGAAGGCGCGACTCGTGAACTGGGTGCCGTTGTCGGTAATGATCCTTGCCGGAACTCCAAAACGAGACACCAGTTCTTTTAGGAACTTGATAGCTGACTGAGCAGTCAGCTTTCTCACATCAGTCACATCCGGCCACTTTATAAACTTGTCGATAGCAATGAACAAGAATTCAAAGCCCCCGATTGCTCGGGGAAAGGGGCCGAGGATATCGAGTCCCCAGACCAAAAATGGCCATAATAGAGGGATTGTTTGAAGAACTTGGGAAGGTAGGTGGGTTTTCTTGGAATGGAGCTAGCAGGCTTCACATTTGGTGACTAGCTCGCCCGCATCTTGGAGGGCTGTGGGCCAATAGAATCCTTACCGAAATGCTTTCCCAACTAATGCCCTTGATCTAATGTGGGAGCCTCACATGCCTTTGTGTATCTCAGCCAGCAGTTCCTTTCTTTTCTCAGCGGATGCACTTCAATTTTACACCATTGGGCATCCTTCTATACATAGTGTCATCGACAAACTGATACATACTGGCCCTCCGGGCTACTTTTTCAGCTTCATCTTGGTCGCCGGGAAGCTCTCCGGTTTGGAGGAAGTGGACAATGTGCCTTGCCCAAGTTGGAGCCTAGAGCTCGGCAACGAGGACTAGTGGCACCTCCTCTGTTGCGGGAGCACATGCCTTGTTCATGGGGTCCATGGGCCTGGCTGGAGGGTGTGGTCCGGCAGGCTGTAAGGAGTTGTTTCCGGTAGGGTCTCTGCCAGGAGCGGACAACTCTATCGGGAGAAGCTTACCAGAGTCCAACTTTCTCCTCTTCCTTGCCATTGTTGACCGGGATACGGAGGGATGAGTGAGATGGAGAACAAAAGTCCGAGGTTCCACAGGAAACTTCTACGCATCACACTTTGAGAGATGATCAGCTATGCTACTTTTCACACGGGGTACATGCTCTGTTTGCAATCCGCCAAAGCTCTCCTCCAATCTCCTCACTTCCTCAACGCATGCTTCCATCAATGGACTTCGGTAATCCTTCTTGAATTGTCTCACAACAAGGTATGAATCTCCTCGAACGATCATATTCTTATTTCCCTATTCAGCTGTAATACCGAGCCCGGCAAGGAGCCCTTCATACTCAGCTGTATTGTTGGTTGCTTCTTCCCGGGCAAAATGCATTTGGACAACGTACTTCAAGTGCTCCCCGGAGGGGGAGACAAGAAGCATGCAAGCTCCTGCACCTTATAAGGGAAAAGCACCATCAAAATACATAATCCATTCTTGGGGCGATTCCTTGCCGGGAATAAGTGTCTCTATCACTTCCTCATCAGGGGTTGGGGTCCATTCTGCAATTAACTCTGCCAATGCCCTGCTCTGAATAGTTGATGTGCACTCAAACTTCAAACCAAAACTGGATAACTCCAAAGCCCAGTCCACTATTCTACTGGTAGCCTTAGGGTTTCAGAGTATCTTCTGCAATAGAAAACGAGTGACAACCGTGATCTCATGGGCTTGGAAGTAGTGGCGTAGTTTCCTTGAGGCCATGATGAGACCAAAGATCAACTTTTGCACGCTAGAGTACCTTGATCTAGGCCCCTTTAACAATGAGCTGACGAAGCACACTAGGCGCTGCACCACTTTCTTCCTCACTGCGTCCTTGGGGTTGCTCTCGTTGCCATGCCCATTGCTGTCCTAATCCTTCTCTGTCTCTGCCGGTCCCTGCTCACTCTCTGCCTTACCCACTTCTCGTTGCGCTACTGAGGCTGCACCGACACTACCGCAGGATGTTGCTAACGCAACACTATGATCAGAGACCCTTCGAGAAACTGTGTGCGATGCAATAATCCCAAACGGTGCTGTATGAAAACTGTCAGAAATGATGCAAAACGTTTGTGATGAATGATACATCAAACACGGTTCATATTATAGTTGCGTGTGCGATGAGGGTCATATGGTTGATCTGTACGAACTGTTTGCGATGAGACAGAACAACAGGAACGGGAAGCCAGATCAAGGTGTGTGGGATATACGACATACAATTCACTCTGATGAACCGTTTGCGATGAGTGAGGTGAACACAAACGATTCAGTGTAACAAGATGTGTGTGATACCCTATAAACAGGTCGGTAATCAGAGTTGTGTGCGATCATTATAGACAGCCCATACGGTCTTTTTTATGAATTGTGTGCTTGTCAGGGTACACAGTTTAACAAAGCAACCTGTTGGCGATAATGTAGAAGATCTCTGTCGAATACATATTACTAACCATCTATGATGAGATTGATAGGATAAATAGATATATATATATATATAGTCTGCTTAATTTAGTCCTTCGTCTTCTTGTTGTTCTTGTTGGATGGCCCCACGACATTGTCTTGGCGGGGACGCTTCTTGCCGCTGACCGTTGGCTTTTCATCGCCGCCGCCGTCATCATCGTCGTTGCTGTCATCGTCCTCCTCCTCCTCGTTCGACCATTCATCCTCATCCTCATCTTCGTCCTCTTCTTTGTCCTCCGACGGCTCCTTGTCCGTCTAGTTGTTGTCTGATGACTCCGAAGGTGGCGTCCCTTCCATGAAACGGATATAATCGAGGTCTGGGATCGACGCCGGACTCATGGAAGACGAGCGGGATGATTCTGATGTTGATCTATCATCGGGAGCCAGACTGCTGGCCGAACTGTCGTCCTCGCTATCACTCGACATGGCTGCAGAGTGTGTGCCAGTGTGTAGCGCGGCCTGTCGTGGACAATGAAGATAGTGGACACTTAAGCGGGGTATGCAGAGAAGAGGAACTTCCAATTGAAGCGGGGATTGAAGTGGGATTGACGTATTATCTAACCACTGATATAATCAACCGCAATTATTTGTACCCAGTCGCTCCAAATTCCCGGTGTTGCGCATGACTCCTATTGGCTATTTGGCTGGTTCCCTTTTTCAGGACGAAAACAAGGAATGAGTTTTGGGATTACGCACCGGTACCAGTACGAATGGAGTAGGATAGTTGGCAAACAATACATTGAGCTCTTCTTATTGATAAAGCCAGTAATAATCAAACTAGAAAGGAAAAGAAAAAAGACAAAGAAAAATATATGCACGAATCTTCGCGTAACATCAATGGCATAGGACCTAGATGTGCATTACTTAGAGCACATCTAGATGTGCTTTAGCAATACTGTCAAACAAAACCCCTAATCATCATTGCAAACAGTGCATAGAACATGGCTAACGTGACCACCACAACTACACATGCTAGTTCCTTCTTGTCTCTTGCTTTCATCCATTGCCTGTGATTGATTCTTTCTTGCTTCATCGTACTGATTATACATTCTAGATCAGCCAGTTTCTTCTTTAGCTTTACGTTATCTTCTGCGAGCTTGGTGATAACACTCCGAGCCCTGCCATGCCATTCTTCATCCAGCCAGTTAACAAAGGCACAAGCCTCATATCCCTGCCAATGTTAAATAGTATTCTGGATGAGCAGTGGCATTAACTGAAGTAAAATGATGAACTTAATTAGCACTAACCTCTAAGGGGCAACTGAGAAACCGCCTGCCAATGTTGAATCCCCTCGTGCATACATGTCGAGCAGGAGTGTGCCCGTGCACACAACTCAGCTTTTTTTACTTCTCGGTGGCGCAAAACTCGGAGTCGAACTCGTGTTGCGGGAGTCTGGAGTGAAGCTCCGGATCCGGCGGTAGATTGCTTTCCTGGGGAGGGGGGTCATTCAGGACGGATTCAACAAGGATATATACTTTGGACATGATAAAAAAAGATCGGGATAGATTGGAACCTGACAGGATGATTCGGATCCGTAGTATACCTGCCTTCTGATGACCTTAGGCAAGTGCTCGGCGGCAACCGCCGTCGTGGCGGCAATACGAGCAGGAGTAGCCGCACCGAAACCATCAAGACCACTCGTCTGCATTCCCCCAATGCCAGTGCCACACGAGGGAATTTGGAGGCTACGTAGGGATTTGGAGCAAATGGGGAAACTTTGGAGATAAGCTAACGGCCAGGAACTACTAATGGGACTATATATATGTTGTATATGGCACACTGTTTGTACATGTCGTTTGTGTTAGGTATTACAATGTCACACACAATTTCCGCCCAAAACCGTGAGACGGTTGCCGTTACATAACCGTATGTGATGTACTACCCTGTCCATATAATTGAGTTATGGTGAGATACCGTGTAAACAGCCGCTCTGCGGATATCCGTTAAAAAAATAGCCGCTCTGCATATAGAGATGGCGGCGACGGCCTAGGCAGTGACTACTGGAGAAGAGGTCAATCCTCGGTCGGTGGGCGGTGGCAGCGTCATAGGAGGTCAATCCTCGGTCTGCGGCAGGAGATAGGAGGAGCTCAACCATCGAGGTCGGCGGCGGCGTGATTCGAGCACATCCATTGTGGTCGATGGCGAGATAGTGGAGGTCGAACTTCAGGCGGCAGCCGCACTAAGCTTTGCTCCTTGACCTTGTTGTCTCGGCATGCCGCCGCATCGCGCTTGTCTGTCTGCTGGGTGGAGGTCGCCGCACGGCTAATTAATTAAGGTATTCTTTTCGTGAGTGGCTCAATTAAGGTATTCAATTCCTAAGTCTAGTGTTGTACTAGTACTCTGCGTTTAAATTGACTGGCCATTAATTTTTGTCATTGCACGTCTGGATAACACATGGAGCACCCTCAGTAATTATTAAAATAAAACCTTGTGATCTATGCACGCATCTCTGGGTAGCGGTTAATCCGTGTATTAATGTTGTTGTTTTGTTTTTAATTACCATTCGTCTACTGCAGATGGAACGATCTTGATGGATGAAGAATCGAAAAACCGCAAATTTTATCAGTGGCATGATAGAGTTCATGAATTTGTCTGAAAGTACAAAGAGGAGAATTGGTGATGCGGATTACATCTTGTGTCCATGTACGGATTGTGCCAATACAGATTCACATGGAGTTGCATATGTCCAGATGCACTTAGTCTCTAGGCGATTCATGGATGGATATACACGTTGGACCAGACACGGTGAAGAGGAGGTCATTGATGAAGATACCTAGGGCAGCGAGATGCCAAACCCCGATCAGCGTCACATGGATGTGGAATCTAACATCGGGGCAGAGGCTTCAAGCTACCAATGGAACACCGGAAAGCCGAAATGCCCACTGGAAAACAAAGACGTCCACACAGATGACGATGATCTTGATATGCCAGATTTTGATGCTATGATGGCAGACTTCGAGGGCCCATAAAAGGATATGATTGGGTACAAGGATCTGCCAACCATTGATGCAAACTCCAAGAAAGAATTGTATCCAGGTTGCAAAAAGAAATATTCCAGGTTGAGTGCCACCCTGGTGCTTCTCAGATTTAAAGCAACAAACAATCTATCAAACAAGGGCTTCACAGAGATGTTAGGTCTTTTGAAAGAAATTCTTCCGGAAGATAATGTGCTCCCCAGAAGCACGAATGAAACAAAGAAAATTGTTTGCCCATTGGAACTTGAAGTACAGAAGATACACGCTTGTGTGAATAATTGTATATTGTACCATGGTGAGTACAAAGATTTTCTTGCATGTCCCACATGCAAGCATGAATGATACAAGCGCAGGAGAGCAAAGGACAAGTACAAATTGGATGATGAGATCAAGACAGGAATCCCGTTCAAGGTTGTTTGGTACTTGCCTTTAATTCCAAGGTTGAGGTGTTTGTTTGCAAACCCTAGAGAGGAAAGGAGGTTGCGGTGGCATCATGATGAGCGAATTGCGGATATGTTTATGAGGCACCCGAAAGATGGGGCCCGGTGCGAGTTAATCGGCAACAAGTTTGAAAATTTTGCCAAGGATCCTAGAAGTATAAGGCCCAGGGAGTGTACTGACGGGATGAATCCTTTTGGTGATATGAGCACCAATCGCGACACATGGCCAGTGCTTCTATGCATATATAACCTAGCTTCTTGGTTGTGTATGAAGAAAAAATACATTATGATGTCAATGATTATCCAAGGCCTGAAGCAACCTGGAAATGACATCAACATTTACTTTCAGCTACTGGTAGAAGAACTGCTGACAGTGTGGATAGATGTGCCTGCTGTAAAATGTTATGATGCTTACAGAAAGGAGATTTTCGATCTTCAGGCGATGCTGGCGCACACCATTCAAGATATGCCTGCATTAGGCAACACATCAAGGCAGAAAACAAGGGGAGATGTAGGGTGTGTCACATGCATGGATAAGATAGCTAGAAGAAGACTTCTCAACTCGTGCAAAATAATGTACTTGCGTCATCGTAGGTTCTTACGAAAAAATCACCATACCAAAAGATGAAAGCTGAATTTGATGGTACGGCAGAGGCAACTGAGGGCCCAAGACCCTATGAAGGGGAGGTGGTCCACAACATGTCTAAAAAAATAATGTTGTTCTTGGCAAGAACCACCCTTTGATGGTGAAACTAACACCCAAGGATCAAGTGTTCCATAAGAAATTGGTGTTCTAGAAATTACCTTACCGGGAGATTCTACGTGTACGTCCCTGCATTGATGTCATGCACGTAGAGAAGAACATATGTGAAAGCATCCTTGGTACTCTGCTCAAGATTAAAGGTAAAAGAAAGGATGGTGACGGTTCACGGCTCGATATGATTGCTGATCAATCACAATGCAAGAGTGAAGCAGAAGATGATGAAAAATTCATCAAAGCTCGCTAGAGTTACAATTTCAGTACAAAAGAAGCAACACAGTTCTTCACCTATTTCTTGCCAGTTAAGAGACCCTCTTCCTAGTGCACATACATCAGAAGTCTCGTGGATGTGAGCTCAGGTAAAATGAAGTTGGGACACATGAAGTCACATTATTGCCACATAATGTTGACACAAATCCTCCCCGTGGCCATCAGGAATCTGATGGACAAAGATATAAGAAACACACTCATTGACCTATGTGATTTCCCCAACCAACTATGGCAAAAAGTTGTAAATCCTGAGGAGTTCAATCGTATGCAAGATGATATTGCACGAATATTGTCCAACCTAGAGATGTTTTTCCCACCGTCATTCTTTGATGTCATGGTCCATCTCACTGTGCACCTTGTCGACGAGATAAAGTATTGTGGTCATGTGTTTCTTCGCAACATGTATCCCTTCAAGTGGTTCATGGGAATACTGAAGCTCTTTTGTCGGAACCGAAACCATCCAGAGGCAAGCATCCTACAAGGTTATACCACGGAGGAGGTGGTAGAGTTTTGCATCGAATACATGAAACAAAGACCTATAGGTTTGCCCCTCTCTCGCCACGAGGGAAGGCTGAAAGGTAAGCCGGTCCTTGCTGGCACGCAAATGGCTGCACCCGGAGAATTGGCAGAGAAAGCCCATTTGACAGTACTGTTTAACTGCCCAGTTCTCATCGCTTATGCCGAATAACACTTGGTGGAGATACGCCAAAGCTTCTTACCAATGGTGCCTTCATCAGAAGTGGAGATGAAGGAGCACACTAAGAAGTACACTGAATGGCTGAAGAATCGTTTGGCACAAGGATCCATCGATGACATTGCTACGTGGTTGGCACAAAAGCCATCACCTACGGTGTTGACGTACCAAGCATATGACATAAATGGATACACGTTCTACACTGAGGAACATGATAAGAAGACCTCGTATCATAACAGATCTATTCGAATAGAATGCATGTAGCGCCCCGAGACCGTTGCGCCAGGTGTCTTCTAGTTATTCACTGTTGTTGCCATGTCATTCGCTTGCGTGTTGCATCTTGTCATGTCATCATGTGCATTGCATCATCATGTTTTCAAAAACTGCATCCATCCGGGTTCCCCAGTTCCGTCCTTTGTCCGTTCTGAGCCCAGACACACTTGCACACGCCCGCGGCATGTCCGAAATAGTATTTTATAAGTGGACGGAAAATGTTCTCGGATTGGATTGAAAGTTGGCGTGTGGTCTTATAATAGTGTAGATAGACCGCCTGTCAAGTTTCATCGCATTCGGAGTTCGTTTGATAGCCCAACCATTAAACTATAGTGGCATTATAGCCGGGCACATGTTGGACGTTTTCGGTCTCCAGAAACAATCGCCGGGCCTCTCTTTGTTCTCTTCTCTCAGCCTGAGGCCTTCTGCACAGTCACTACCTACCGCCAGGCCCAACCTAACCTCTCTCGTCAGCCCGCGGCCTTCCTCGCGCGCGTCCGAAAGTTGTCCCGGACCCGACCCGGGCAGTCGTCACCGTTGGATCTGGATCATCCCCAAACATCTACAAAACATCTCCGTTTTCTCATTTGGACTTCCTAACATATTTTTCTCGACCACCCGATTATGATTGGAGGGACGAGGTAGCCCCTACCCAAATATCCACATGCTATATATGTACTAGTCTAACCCTAAAATCAAGGAGGGTTGTCCCATCCTTCCCCCTCGCGCCGCCACTTTCCAAATCCCACATCGGGATCTTCCCTGATCCCCTCGTCCACCTTGTTTTCCCTGTCGCTCGAATTAGGGCCTCCCCTGCATTCCTGATCCATCCATCCATCCAACCATCAGCCAGCCGCAGCGGCTCCTTGCTCGATCGTCTGCTCGAGGCGCCTGAGCACCTCATGCTTCTCCTCGTTGCCAGAGACGAGCACCAGGACCAGGTCGTCCCCGCACGGCACCCTGCCTCTCCTTCTCTTTTCCTTCTTCCCCTGCTTCTTCTCCCTTCCTCACCCCGTGGTATCTCTCTCTCTTTCTTCAGGGAGAACAAGAGCTTGCCCGCCATGGTTGTCTCATCCCAGAGCAAGCTCGTCGGCCTCCTCAACCACCCCACGCCACCACCGGCAGCTCGTCGCCGGAGACCCATCAGCAGACCTCTAGGAGCCCGCGGCCTCCTCTGCTTCTCCTCCTTGTGCCTCGCGGGAGCAGCTCCACCCTCGGCTGAAGCCCCACACTGGCGTTCCGCTCTGCCAAGTTCCTCGTTGTGCCTTCCCGTGGAGCGCCAGGAATAACTACAGCACCTCGTCGCCGCCCAAGTCCACCAGAGCTCCATTCCCGCGCCCAGATCCGTCGCCCTCCGCTGCTGCTTTGCCGCCGTCCCCCTGCGTCCTCTGCTTCATGAACGAGCGAGGAGAACGCCTCCGTTGACCGTGCTCGTCCCTGCCTCGATCTAGTGGGATCGGCAGGGGCACGACCGATCCAGTACCCGAGTGGGCCGGCCTGCCAGCGCCCTACCGGCCTCCCCTCTCCACCAGCTGGGCCAAGGACCGATGTGAGCAGCCTCTCCAGATCCCCTTTCCTGTTGGGCCAACAGGATTCGGCCCATGTAGTGTTTTTTTCCTCGGGTCGAATTTTCTATTTATCCAGTGTTTGGCAGTTTTACAGAAAAGTCCCTCTAGATCATGCATATAATAACTCATAAACCGTGCATCGGATTAAAATTTTATATATATATATATATGAAACTTGCTTAGAATTTTGTCTAGTTTAATAATTTGCAACTTTCATGCATGTTTAAAATTGTTAAAATTATGTTTGCTTTAATTTGCCTATTGCCATGTTAAAATGATTAAATTCATAATTAAATAACTGTAGCTCGGTTTTTAATAAACTTTATATGTAAATGGGGTAGAAAAATGCCTAGTTTAACATGGTTGCCTCACTTGCATGTTTAACAACTATAAAATATGGTTTAGGGCAGAACAGTACCAAACCTAATATATGCATATGGGGATTTACCAGAATTGTTGTTCGTTGCTGCTTCCGGCCTCATTTAAACTTGACTAGATAGGTAGTTTTACTTTGCTTCACCCTCTTGCCATGTTTAACAACATTTAATATTGTTGGGTACATAAACGAGATCGAACTAAATAACTTGAATGTGGTGTTTCATCAATATGCAACGGAGTTGCATATTGAGCTCCACTTAATTTGTAGGGTTGTTTGTGCACTTTGCCATGCCATGCCTCATTAAACCGGACATGTATCATACTTGTTTGCGCATCGTGCCATGATTATGTGATGTTTGTTCACTATATTGTTTGCTTTCTTTTCGGTGTACTTCTTCTCGGTAATCCGGTAACATTGCGTTTGTGAGGATACGTTGGCTATGTTCGTTTGTCTCCTTCATGGACTCCTTCTTCTTCCTTGCAGGGTCTCAGGCAAGATGACCATACCCTCAAAATCACTTCTATCTTTGCTTGCTAGAAGCTCGCTCTTTTGCTATGCCTATGCTGCGATACCTACCACTTTCTTATCATGCCTCCCATATTGCTAAGCCAAGCCTCTAACCCACCTTGTCCTAGCAAACCGTTGTTTGGCTATGTTACCGCTTTGCTCAGCCCCTCTTATAGCGTTGTTAGTTGCAGGTGAAGATTGGAGTTTGTTGGGATATTTTGTTGGGATATCACAATATCTCTTATTTAATTAATGCATCTATATACTTGGTAAAGGGTGGAAGGCTCGGCCTTATGCCTGGTGTTTTGTTCCACTCTTGCCGCCCTAGTTTCCGTCATATCGGTGTCATGTTCCCGGATTTTGCGTTCCTTACACGGTTGGGTTATAATGGGAACCCCTTGACAGTTCGCCTTGAATAAAACTCCTCTAGCAAGGCCCAACATTGGTTTTACCATTTTCCACCTAGCCTTTTCTTTCCCTTGGGTAGGCATGCCCATGGGTCATCTTTATTTAAACCCCCGGGCCAGTGCTCCTCTGAGTGTTGGTCCAACCTCTCAGCTGCCGGTGGCCACCGAGGGCGACTCTAGGCTGGCCTACCGGAACCTTGGACAATCCGGTGTGCCCTGAGAACGAGATATGTGCAGCTCCTATCGGGATTTGTCGGCACATTCGGGTGGCTTTGCTGGTCTTGTTTTACCATTGTCGAAATGTCTTGTAACCGGGATTCCGAGCCTGATCGGGTCTTCCTGGGAGAAGGAATATCCTTCGTTGACCATGAGAGCTTGTGATGGGCTAAGTTGGGACACCTCTGCAGGGATTTGAACTTTCGAAAGACGTGCCCGCGGTTATGGGAAGATTGGAATTTGTTAATGTCCGGTTGTAGAAAACCTGAACTTATCTTAACTAAAACGCATCAACCTCGTGTGTAGCCATGATGGCCTCTTTCCGACGGAGTCCGGGAAGGGAACACAGTGTTGGAGTTATGCTTGGACGTAAGTAGTCTAGGATCACTTCTTGATCATAGTTTCTCGACCGTGCTTTGCCTTCTCTTCTCGCTCTCATTTGCGTATGTTAGCCACCATATATGCTAGCGCTTGCTGCAGCTCCACCTCACATACCTTTTACCTACCTATTAGCTTAAATAGTCTTGATCGTGAGGGTGTGAGATTGCTGAGTCCCCGTGACTCACAGATACTTCCATAAACCAGCTTGTAGGTGCCGATGATGCCATTTAGGTGACGCAACCGAGCTCAAGGAGGAGCTCGATGAAGATCGTGTTCGTTATGTTGTTCCATTTCCAGTTGATCAGTAGTGGAGCCTAGTTGGGACGATCAGGGATCTGTAGCATTTGGGGTAGTCTTCTTTTATTTTGGTTCCGTAGCCGGACCTTGCTTGTATATGGATGATGTAATGTTGTTTTCATGTATTGTGTGAAGTGGCGATTGTAAGCCAACTATGTATCTCTTTCCCTTATGTATTACATGGGTTGTGTGAAGATTACATCACTTGCGACATTCCTTACAATGCGGTTATGCCTCTAAGTCGTGCTTTGACATGTGGGAGATATAGCCGCATCATGGGCGTTACCATGCATGACTATAAATGAAGCTGATAAAAGGGTATACTATGGAACCATCAAAGAGATTTGGGATCTTGACTCTGTGAAAGTTAAGGTGGCATTATTCAGGTGCGCATGGATCCCTCTTGGTCAGGTAAGGATTGATGAGTACAGGAAGACCTGTGTTAACAGGACAATGAAGGCATATCACGCAAACGCATTCATTCTTGCGAGTGATGCTATCCAGATTTTCTTTGTGGAAGACCCCTTGCATAAGAACGGCCATTTAGCGATGCATGGGAAGAGAAGGGTACTGGGTGTCGACGATGTTGCCGATGAGGACGAGTACGATGAATTTGATGAGTTGCCAACCAAGGAATCACACACTCGTGCAACAGAGCAGCGTAAAATCATGTCAACTTAATGATCCCAGTTCTCCCATGTACATGGGAATTAAGCCGCGAGACTAGTCCTTATGCCTACACTGCAACTTAATTCGTTCAATCTAGAACCATCGCGGGTACTAAATTTGTGAGTTATGCCTGGTTTTCTGTTGATCTAAGAACCGTTAATATGTTGACCTTGTGATGCGGAGCATCCCAAGGTCATCCCCATGGACCCGACTACATCGCCTATGACACCTCTTGGACCCATGACACGAGCACGTGCTAGAGCTCTTGAAACTGAGGTGACATCTCTCCTCTCACAATTCCACTTCGATGCACATGAGACTTGGCTACTACCTCATACAGACACTTTGTGCATACTCAGGTATAATGGCGAAGCAAAGGAGCAAGGACAAGAAGAAGAGGATGGATGAGAAGACGGAGAAGAAGGAGGGCTGTAGGAAAAGTCCCAGCCACCGGACGACCGGCCGGGACCGGACGTCCGGTGCCTGATGCTCCAGCCGAACCCTAGCGAGCGGACGTCTGGCCCAGACTGGACGACCGGTGCCCCTGCACCCAAGCCAAACGAGCGGACGACCGGTGCCAGCGGACGACCGGCAACCATCGGAAATCCGCTACACCAGCATCCGAGCAACAATGAGCAGACGACCGGCAGCCACCGGACGTTTGGCCGCTCCTGAGACACCAGACGACCAGTCCCCATGTAACACCCCGGATATGATTTTCCTAATATGTACTCCAACTCTTGCCGTTTCCGGCCTTAAGTTATTTTATTTTCTCAGGTTCGGGTTTTTTTCTCCGTGTGTTGTTGTCATTGTCATGCATCTCATATCATGTCATCATGTGCATTGCATTTGCATACGTGTTCATCTCATGCATCCGAGAATTTTCCCCGTTGTCCGTTTTGCATTCCGGCGCTCCGTTCTCCTCCGACGGTCATTTCTACCTTTGTTTCGTGTGTGGGGATTAAACATTTCCAGATTGGACCGAGACTTACCAAGCGGCCTTGGTTTACTACCGGTAGACCGCCTGTCAAGTTTCGTACCATTTGGACTTCGTCTGATACTCCAACGGTTAACCAAGGGACCGAAAAGGCCTCGTGTGTGTTGCAGCCCAACACCCCTCCATTTTGGCACAAAACTCACCAAAACCATCTCCATCATCTAGAGCGTTCGATCACGATCGCGTGGCCGAAAACCGCACCTCATTTGGACACTCCTAGCTCCCTCTATGCCTATATATACACCACCCTCCCGAAATTCGCGGATCCCCTTCGTCCAAACCCTAGATCCACCCTCTCCGCGCGGCCGGACACGTCCGCCGCCGCCCGCAGCCAATCGGCGCGCGCCACGTGGCCCCAGCCACCACCGCCGCCGCCGGCCCGTCCCGGCCTAGGGCGGGCCCTCTCCACTCGGCTAGCCGGGCCGCGCCCCGCCTCCCGCGCGCCGCCACCCGCCTCCTCGCGCCACCGCGCTCCCGCTCGCCGGCCGCCGCACCTCCTCGCCGCCGGAGCCCGCGACAGCAACTCCGGCGAGCTCCGGTCGCCGCCCCCGCCGCGCCCTCGCCTCCCGACGCCGCGGCCGCGCCGCCGCACTCCGGGCGAGCCCCAGCCTTCCTCCTCCCTCCTCGATGCCGGCACGAACAACTCCGGCGCCGGCCTCCCCGGCGAACCTCGGAATACGCGCCACCGCTACAGTGCCCTGCAGATCCAGATCCGGATCGGGTTGACTTTTTGCCCGAAACCCTAATATTTTTTGCTATGTTCATCGCATCGTAACTTTGCATCAGTAGCTCCGTTTTGGGCATATAGCATATCAAAATGTTCATCTCAGAGAGTACATCATTTTCATCTCACTGCATCATTTTAATTTAAGTTCATCTTGATGCCCGAAATGTTGTTAGAAGAGTGCTCTTTGAGATAATTGTCAGATCTGCTGCTCCAATTAGATATTTGTCATTTTTGCCATGATTATTGTGTGCATGATATGCCCCTGAGCTCTTCATGAGTTTTGTTACATGTTTTCCCATCTATCCAGAGGTGCAACCCATGTATTTTTGTGATGTGTGTGGTGACTAGAACAAGCTTGCAAAGTGGAGCATCCGTTATGCTAATTTCAGGGACTTAGCATTTCCACTAAGTCCTTGATCTGTTTATCTCATTACTCCATATGTTCATGTTGTTTCCTAGGGATCTGTGCCTCTTTTGAGGATGATCAGTAAGGATGTTTTGTTAATCTTGTAGTTCTCTCTCCATCCATGTCTTTGTTTGAAATTATGGAGCACCCTAGCTTGAGTCAATCGAGCTCTACTTTTGTCATTTCGTGAATCTGGGCAGATTGTCTACTTGTTAGCAATTTTGCCGAGGATGTTGTAGTTGATCTGTGCATGCTATGTTATTGTTATTTCCATGCCTAACTTGTATTTTGTGTATTCTTGATGGGTGCATGCTTATATTGTCATGACTTGCTCTGTAGTGAGTGCATCGAGCTCGTAAACATGCGTACTTGATATCTGTTTCAGCATGCTCCAGTTTTCACTAAGTCTGTAATCTGATTATGTTTTTGCCATGTTCACATGCTTGCAATTGTATTTTCTAATCCCTTTTGGCTCAAGGTCACTAAGGGACTTTTGTTAAGCTCTTTGAGTACCTCCATGCCATGCTTTACTTTGGTACGTTCAGATCCTGTAGCATATTGTTTGTATGCTGCAAAGAGTGCTATCTAATCTGAAATTCCAGACAAGTGTTAATTTCACTAAGTCTGAAATCTGTTTACCAAATGCATTTCTGCCAAGCTTGTTTGAACCTGTTAATGGATGAATTGGCCGTAGCTCAGTGCTAGTATTTTGTTAAGCATCATGAATGGATCCCTGCCATTTATTTTGATGCCATGTTTGAGTGTTGTAGCATGTTCATCTTGTTGCATTTAGATTGGCTACTTGCTGTAAATCGCAGAACGTGGTCATATTTGAATTGCTTGTCCTTTCCAAACCGTAACTCCGATTCCGGGGTTCTTTATATCGTTTTCAAGCGATTTCGTCTCATCATTCCAGTGGCGTACTTGGATTTCCATGTTGAGGCCAGGTTCATGCGTTCCTTGTCAAATCTTGCATATGCATCGCATATCGCATCCCGCATAGCATACCATGTTTGCATCATATTGTTTGAGCTTTACACGTGGTTGATTGTGTCCTTGTTGCTTGTTTGTCTTGTTTGGGTAGAGTCGGGAGACGAGTTCGCTAACGAGGAGTCCGTTGAGTTTGCTTTCGAGGATCCAGTCAACTCTGACAACTTTGTAGGCAAGATGATCATACCCTCGAAATCACTACTATCTTTCCTTTGCTAGATGCTCGCTCTTTTGCTATGCCTATGCTACGATGTCTACCACTTGATTATCATGCCTCCCAAATTGCAATGTCAAACCTCTAACCCACCATGTCCTAGCAAACCGTTGATTGGCTATGTTACTGCTTTGCTCAGCCCCTCTTATAGCGTTGCTAGTTGCAGGTGAAGATTGGAGACCGTTCCTTGTTGGAACATTTTTCTACTTGTTGGATATCATTATATTATCTTGTTATCTTAATGCATCTATATACTTGGTAAAGGGTGGAAGGCTCGGCCTCTCGCCTAGTGTTCTGTTCCACTCTTGCCGCCCTAGTTTCCGTCATATCGGTGTTATGTTCCCGGATTTTGCGTTCCTTATGCGGTTGGGTGATAATGGGAACCCCTTGATAGTTCGCCTTGATTAAAGCTTTTCCAGCAATGCCCAACCTTGGTTTTACCATTTGCCACCTAGCCTCTTTTTCCCTTGGGTTTCCGGAGCCCGAGGGTCATCTTATTTAAACCCCCCCGGGCCAGTGCTCCTCTGAGTGTTGGTCCGAACTAGGTAGCCTGCGGGGCCACCTCGGGGAAACTCGAGGGTTGGTTTTACTCGTAGCTTGACCTATCTGAGTGTGCCCTGAGAACGAGATATGTGCAGCTCCTATCGGGATTTGTCGGCACATTCGGGCGGTGTCGCTGGATTTGTTTTAACTGGTCGAAGTGTCTTGAAGAACCGGGATACCGAGTCTGATCGGAACGTCTCGGGAGGAGGTTTATTCCTTCGTTGACCGTGAGAGCTTGTCATGGGCTAAGTTGGGACTCCCCTGCAGGGATTTGAACTTTCAAAAGTCGTGCCCGCGGTTATGGGCAGATGGGAATTTGTTAATGTCCGGTTGTAAATAACTTGAACCTTAAGTTAATTAAAATGAATTAACCGTGTGAGTTACCGTGATGGTCTCTTCTCGGCTGAGTCCGGTAAGTGAACACGGTGTTGGAGAAATGCTTTCCGCAGGTTGTTCTCCAGTTACTCGTTCGCGCTTTGCCTCATCTGCTCGCTCTCTTTTGCGAACAGGATAGCCACCATATATGCTAGTCGCTTGCTGCAGCTCCACATATCTACCTTGCCTTACCCATAATCTTAAATAGTCTTGATCGCGAGGGTGCGAGATTGCTGAGTCCCTGAGGCTCATAGATTACTATTAAACCAGATGCAGGGCCTGATGATTCCGTGCCAGATGACGCACTTGAGCTCAAGTGGGAGTTCGACGAGGACTCATGCTATTACTACGTGTCTTTCCCTGATGATCAGTAGTGGAGCCCAGTTGGGGTGATCAGGACCGTGTCGCATGTTGGGTTTATCTTTCATTTTGGCGCCGTAGTCGGGCTATGAGTGTTTGATTGATGTAATGCTATTTATGTACTTTGATTGACGTAGCGAGTGTAAGCCAACTATGTATCTCCCCTTTTATTATCTATATTACATGGGATGTTGTGAAGATTGCCTAACTTGCGACATTGCTTTCAATGCGGTTATGCCTCTAAGTCGTGCCTCGACACGTGGGAGCTATAGCCGCATCGAGGGCGTTACAAGTTGGTAATCAGAGCCTTCCCCGACCTTAGGAGCCCCCATTGCTTGATCATTTTTAGCAGCCGAGTTGTGTCTAGAAAAATGTTTTGAGTCATTTAGGAATTATATATCGGAGAGTTTAGGAATTCTTTTTACTTCCAAGTCTCCTCATCGCTCTAGTAAGGCATCCTGACGTAGAGTTTTGACTCTTCTCTTCTCAAATTTCACTAAAAAAATTTAGGATCACGCGGGCATCTTGGAATCGTTCCGATGGTTTTGTGACGAGAACATTGTTCTTGGTGCCTCCTGTCTTTAGGGGTTGTGGCAGTGTCCCAGGGAGTTGAGCTCCGAGGTGTTGTCGTCACAATTTTATCGTTGCAGTTCTGGAATACCTGAGTTTAGTACGCCGACATTGAAAATATATTTTATGCAGTTCATTGGTGAGATAACCTCGACGCCACCCAGTACTAGGGCGGGAGTTCGGGAGTATCGCCATAACTTGTATAACGGATGCTTTTGAAGGTTGAGGCAGATGGTTTCCGATGTTTTTCTCGGTTATGTGTTGAAGGATGGATACAGCTGGATGTAGGATTTGCTAGTTTTGGGTGAGATATTATGCTTCCCCTGTATCCCCAACACCTGATTGCCTAACCGGAAAGGTTCGGGAGTTTCATAGGTGGGAATTCTTGTAGCTCTAGCTTTTCTTCCATGGATATTTGGTTCGAGAGGTTTGAGATTGGGATTTCTTACTGATATTCGTTCTTGATTCGTACCTTGTTGATTTATTTCTCTACCTAAATTCTAAGTGGCTTCTCAATTTATGGATATGTGACCATTTCAAGAGGAATGCATTCGTTCTTATGTTCGGATGTGAAGACTATATGTTGCAATTTTCATTCTATTGGATTCAGCTTCAATATTTGTCTATCAATGTGCTAATGGATGTCACCTTCTTCAGGATGGCTCCCGCTAAGAGCACCATTCAGAATAATAATCAGGATCCGCCACCACCTCCACCTCCTCCGGAGGCATGGCAAGCTATGATGGCCGCAACCAATGCAAACACATAGTTGATCATGCAAATTCTTCAAGAGCGCAATCAAGCGAACCAAGGCAACCAAGGCAACAATCAGAATCACTTTGCTACACTCAACCAGTTCCTTGCTAATGGGCCAAAGACTTTCAGTAATTGTGTTGAGGCAACTAATGCTGACGATTGGCTCGTGGATCTGTGCAAGCATTTCGAGTGCAGTAACGTCAGGCCTGAGGACTTTGTCATGTTCGCTTCCTTCCAACTCAAAGACCAAGCTGCAGAATTGTTCCAGTAGTACAAGGATTCTAGAGGAGGACGTGTGATTACCTGGGATGAATTCCGTCAAGACTTCAAAGCTCATCATATTCCTCAGAGCGTGGTTGAGGGCAAGTGTGAGGAATTCCGCAACCTGAAGCAAGGCTCTTTGTCTGTATATGACTATGACAAGTTGTTTTAGAAGCTCGTCCGCTTTGCCAAGCAGGACGTCCCTGATGAGAAGAGCATGATATACCAGTTCAGGGGTGGTCTTAGAGAAGAAATCCAGCTAGCTCTTGTTCTCTTTGAGCCCTTGAGGTACGATGAGTTCTACAACATGCCATTGAAGCAAGAGGCCGCTCAACTGAGGTGTGATGCTTCCAAGAATCGAGTCAGAGATGCTACTCCTTCTTCCTCTACTCAAGTGGCCAAGCAGTAGAAGTATTGGCTTCCTCCTCCTCCGTTCCGTCAGCCGTATCAGCAGAAGAGCAAAGGTGGCAGTGGATCTTCCCACCCACCCAACCCTGGCTTTCAGAACAAGACTTCGTCTCAAGCTCCAAGATCGAGTGCTCCGTACCACCGCCCGCTTTCAGAGGTCACGTGCAACAAGTGCCAATAGAAGGGTCACTATGCCAACAAATGCTTCAACCAGAGGCGTCTTCCTCCTCCTCCTGTGAGATCGTCAAGTACAGATGTGGTCAAGCATAACCCCAAGCACGCCAAGGTCAATTTGATGAATGCAGCTCAGGCAGAGGACTCGTCAGATGTCATCATGGGTAACCTTCATGTTAACGATATTCCTGCAAGAGTTCTTTTTGACACTGGTGCATCGCATTGTTTCATGTCAAAGCCATTTTTTACCAAGCATGAGTTCGTTTCTTCTCATTTGGGTAAACAAATGGATATCGTTTCTCCTGGGAAACGTTTGAGTGCAAGTCTGGAGGTGCCAGATGTTACTATCACCTTGGGAGACTACAAGTTCCTTTCTTCCCCAAGGGTTCTTGGTAACTCGGATATTGATCTTATTCTCGAGATGGATTGGCTTTCCAAGCACAAGGCTCGGCTTGATTGTGCAGCCAGGCAGATTCAATTAACTCATTCGTCTATGGATGTAATTGTCTTTCCTGCTCGTGATGATACCATCCGTCTGTTCTCTCTCAATGAGAAGGGTGAACTGGATGCTATCTCACAAATTCTAGTCGTTTGCGAATATCAAGACGTCTTTCCACAGGAGTTTCCAGGAATGCCTCCACACTGGCCAGTTGAATTCGTCATTGATCTTGAGCCTGGCACGGAACCGGTGTGCAAGTGTCCTTACAAGCTCGGACCTGAAGAGTTGAAGGAGCTGAAGAAGCAACTTGATGTTCAAGAGAGAATGGGTCTCATCTGGCCTAGTTCTTCTCCGTGGGGTTGTGGTGTTCTTTTTGTGAAGAAGAAGGATGGAACGGACCGACTTTGTGTTGATTACTGTCCATTGAACAAGAAGACTATCAAGAACAAATACCCACTTCCCAACATCAATGAGCTGTTCGAACAACTCAAAGGTGCCCAAGTATTCTCCCAGCTTGATCTCCGTATGGGTTATCATCAGATTCGAATCCGTGAGCAAGATATTCCCAAGACGGCTTTCAGGACAAGCTTTGGTTCATATGAATACACTGTCATGTCTTTTGGCCTCGTCAACGCTCCTCCGACGTTCTCTCGCATGATGAACTTCATCTTCAACGCCTACACCAATGACTTCGTTTTGGTCTATCTCGACGACATTCTGGTCTTTTCGAAGAACAAGGAAGATCATGCCAAGCACTTGCATTTGGTACTCGATAAGCTCAGGGAACACAAGTTCTACGCCAAGTTCTCCAAGTGCGAATTTTGGCTCGATGAGGTTCTTTATCTTGGTCATATCATCTCTGCCAAGGGCATTGTGGTGAATCCTGAGAAGGTGTCTGCAATTGTGAATTGGGAACCACCTCAGAACATGAAGCAACTCCGTAGCTTCCTCGGTCTCGCAAGCTACTGTCGAAGATTCGTTGAAAACTTTTCTAAGATCGCGAAGCCTCTCTCAAATCTTCTCCAGAAGCACGTCAAGTACGTTTGGTCTCCGGAGTGTGACATTGCTTTCAACACTTTGAAAGAGAAATTGGTCACTGCTCCAGTTCTGACTCCGCCTGATGAATCCAAGCCGTACGAGGTCTTTTGTGATGCCTCTCTCCAAGGTCTTGGCGCAGTGTCGATGCAAGAGAAGAAAGTTGTGGCTTATACCTCTCGCCAGTTGAAGCCCAACGAGAAGAACTACCCCACTCATGATCTCGAGTTGGCGGCAGTAGTGCATGCTCTTTTGACTTGGAGACATCTCTTATTGGGAACAAAAGTGGACATTTTCACTGACCACAAGAGTCTCAAGTACATCTTCACTCAGCCTAACCTCAACCTTAGGCAGACTCAATAGGTCGAAATGATTCAAGAGTATAATCCGAGTATCGAGTATACTCCAGGCAAGGCCAATGTGATTGCTGACGCATTGAGCAGAAAGGCTTATTGCAACAGTCTGATTCTCAAGCCTTATCAACCCGAGCTTTGTGAAGCTTTCCGCAAACTTAATCTGCAAGTTGTTCCTCAAGGTTTCCTCGCCAACCTTCAAGTCTCTCCTACCTTGGAAGAATAGATTCGCCAAGCTCGGATTCTTGATGCTATGGTGAAAAAGGTGAAAATTGGGATTGCCAAGAGTCAACCCAAGTACAAGTGCTACCACCTTGATGACAAGGATACTCTCTTCTTCGAGGATCGTATTGTTGTGCCCAAAGGTAACCTTCATAAAGTGATCATGAACGAGGCTCACAATTCTCTCCTCTCCATCCACCCTGGGAGCACGAAGATGTATCAGGAACTCAAGCAGGCTTATTGGTGGACTCGAATGAAGCGCGCGATTGCTCAATTCGTGAATGAATGTGATGTCTGCTGAAGAGTGAAGGCAGAACACCAATGGCCAGCTGGTCTCCTCCAACCTCTTGCCATTCCAGAATGGAAGTTTGACCACATTGAGATGGACTTCGTGACTGGGTTTCCAAAGTCCAAGCGTGGCAATGATGCTATATTCGTTGTCATCGACAAACTCACTAAAGTGGCTCACTTTCTGCCTATCAAAGAGTCAATCACTGCAGCTCAATTGGCGGAGCTCTATACCTCTCGAATTGTCTCTCTCCACGGTATTCCTCAAGTGATCTCTTCAAACCATGGCAGCATCTTTAGCTCCAAGTTTTGGGATTCTTTTCAGAAGGCCAAGGGCACCAACATCCGCTTCAACACAGCTTTCCATCCTCAAAATAGCGGTCAAGTCGAGCGGGTCAACCAGATTCTTGAAGATATGCTCAGGGCTTGTGTGATCTCCTTCGGCATGAAGTGGGAGGATTGCCTTCCTTATGATGAATTCTCCTACAACAACAGTTTTCAAGCAAGTTCGGGCAAGGCCCCATTCGAAGTTCTATATGGCAGGAAGTGTCGTACCCCTCTCACCTAGTCGGAAACCAGTGAATGTCAGCTTTTCGGAAATGACTTAATCACAGAGGCAGAGGTAATGTGCAAAGTCATTCGAGATAACCTCAAAGGAGCCCAATCCCGCCAGAAGAGCTACTATGATAGTAAGCACCGTGATTTGGCTTTCGAGATCGGAGATCATGTTTACCTCCGCGTCTCTCCTATGAAAGGTACTCGCCGCTTCGGTATCAAAGGGAAGATTTCCCCTAGATACGTGGGACCTTTCAAGATCGTCAGCAAGAGAGGCGATCTCGCCTATCAACTCGAGCTTCCTTCAAACTTTGCAAATATGCATGACGTGTTCCATGTCTCTCAGCTCCGTAAGTGCTTCAAGACTCCTGACCGCACCGTCAACTTCGAGGACATTGAGCTCCAAGAAGATCTCTCTTATCATTAGCACCCCGTTGCTATTCTTGAAGAGACTGAATGCAAGACTCGCAACAAGTCAATCAAATTCCTCAAAGTCAAGTGGTCACACCATTCCGACCGTGAAGCTACCTGGGAACGCGAGGATCACCTCCATTCTGAGTACCCGGTGTTCTTTCAGTCCTAGATCTCGGGACGAGATCCTTTCATAGTGGTGGAGTGTTGTAACACCCCAGATATGATTTTCCCAATATGTACTCCAACTCTTGCCGTTTCCGGCCTTAATTTATTTTATTTTCTCAGGTTCAGATTTTTGTCTCCGTGTGTTGTTGTCATTGTCATGCATCTCATATCATGTCATCATGTGCATTGCATTTGCATACGTGTTCATCTCATGCATCCGAGCATTTTCCCCGTTGTCCGTTTTGCATTCCGGCGCTCCGTTCTCCTCCAACGGTCATTTCTACCTTTCTTTCGTGTGTGGGGATTAAACATTTCCAGATTGGACCTATACTTGCGAAGCGGCCTTGGTTTACTAACAGTAGACCGCCTGTCAAGTTTCGTACCATTTGGACTTCGTCTGATACTCCAACGGTTAACCGGGGGACCGAAAAGGCCTCGTCTGTGTTGCAGCCCAACACCCCTCCATTTTGGCCCAAAATCCACCAAAACCTTCTCCATCATCTAGAGCGTTCGATCACGATCGTGTGGCCGAAAACCGCACCTCATTTGGACACTCCTAGCTCCCTCTATGCCTATATATACACCACCCTCCCGAAATTCGCGGATCCCCTTCGTCCAAACCCTAGATCCACCCTCTCCGCACGGCCGGACACGTCCGCCGGCTGCCGGACACGTCCGCCGCCGCCCGCAACCAATCGGTGCACGCCACGTGGCCCCGGCCACCACCGCCGCCGCCGGCCCGTCCCGGCCCAGGGCGGGCCCTCTCCACTCGGCCAGCCGGGCCGCGCCCCGCCTCCCGCGCGCTGCACCCGCCTCCTCGCGCCGCCATGCTCCCGCTCACCGGCCGCCACACCTCCTCGCCGCCGGAGCCCGCGGCAGCAACTCCGGTGAGCTCCGGTCGCCGCCCCCGCCGCCCCCTCGCCTCCCGACGCCGCGGTCGCGCCGCCGCACGCCCGGCGAGCCCCGGCCTTCCTCCTCCCTCCTTGATGCCCGGCACGAACGACTCCGGCGCCGGCCTCCCTGGCAAACCTCGGAATACGCGCCACCACTACAGTGCCCTCCAGATCCAGATCCCGGATCGGGTTGACTTTTTGCCCGAAACCCTAATATTTTTGGCTATGTTCATCGCATCGTAACTTTGCATCCGTAGCTCCGTTTTGGGCATATAGCATATCAAAATGTTCATCTCAAAGAGTACATCATTTCATCTCATTGCATCATTTTCATTTGAGTTCATCTTGATGCCCGAAATGCTGTTAGAATAGTGCTATTTGAGATAATTGTCAGATCTGCTGCTCCAATTAGATATTTGTCTTTTTTGCCATGATTATTGTGTGCACGATATGCCCCTGAGCTCTTCATGAGTTTTGTTATATGTTTTGCCATCTATCCAGAGGTGCAACCCATGTATTTTTGTGATGTGTGTGGTGACTAGCACAAGCTTGCAAAGTGGAGCATCCGTTATGCTGATTTTAGGGACTTACCATTTCCACTAAGTCCTTGATCTGTTTATCTCATTACGCCATATGTTCATGTTGTTTCCTAGGGATCCGTGCCTCTTTTGAGGATGATCAGTAAGGATGTTTTGTTAATCATGTAGTGCTCTATCCATCCATGTCTTTGTTTGCAATTATGGAGCACCCTAGCTTGAGTCAATCGAGCTCTACTTTTGTCATTTCGTGAATCTGGGCAGATTGTCTACTTGTTAGCAATTTTGCCGAGGATGTTGTAGTTGATCCGTGCATGCTATGTTATTGTTCTTGCCATGCCTAGCTTGTATTTTGTGTATTCTTGATGGGTGCAAGCTTAGATTGCCATGACTTGCTCTATAGTGAGTGCATCGAGCTCGTAAACATGCCTACTTGATATCTGTTTCAGCATGCTCCAGTTTTCACTAAGTCTGTAATCTGATTATGTTTTTGCCATGTTCACATGCTTGCAATTGTATTTTCTGATCCCTTTTGGCTCAAGGTCACTAAGGGACTTTTGTTAAGCTCTTTGAGTAGCTCCATTCCATGCTTTACTTTGCTACGTTCAGATCCTGTAGCATATTGTTTGTATGCTGCAAAGAGTGCTATCTGATCTGAAATTCCAAACAAGTGTTAATTTCACTAAGTCTGAAATCTGTTTACCAAATGCATTTTTTCCATGCTTGTTTGAACCTGTTAATGGATGAATTGGTCGTAGCTCAGTGCTAGTCTTTTGTTAAGCATCATGAATGGATCCCTTCCATGTATTTTGATGCCATGTTTGAGTGTTGTAGCATGTTCATCTTGTTGCATTTAGATGGCTACTTGCTGTAAATCGCAGAATGTGGTCATATTTGAATTGCTTGCCCTTTCCAAACCGTAACTCCGATTCCGGTGTTCTTTATATCATTTTCAAGCGATTTCATCTAATATTTCCAGTGGAACACTTGGATTTCCATGTTGAGTCCAGGTTCATGCATTCCTTGTCAAATCTTGCATATACATCGCATATCGCATCCCGCATAGCATACCATGTTTGCATCATATTGTTTGAGCTTTGCACGTGGTTGATTGTGTCCTTGTTGCTTGTTTGTCTTGTTTGGGTAGAGCCAGGAGACGAGTTCGCTAACGAGGAGCCCATTGATTTTGCTTTCGAGGATCCAGTCAACTCTGACAACTTTGCAGGCAAGATGATCATACCCTCGAAATCACTACTATCTTTCCTTTGCTAGATGCTCGCTCTTTTGCTATGCCTATGCTACGATGCCTACCACTTGCTTATCATGCCTCCCAAATTGCCATGTCAAACCTCTAACCCACCATGTCCTAGCAAACCGTTGATTGGCTATGTTACCGCTTTGCTCAGCCCCTCTTATAGCGTTGCTAGTTGCAGGTGAAGATTGGAGACCGTTCCTTGTTGGAACATTTATTTACTTGTTGGGATATCATTATATTATTTATCTTAATGCATCTATACTGGTAAGGGTGGAAGCTCGCCTATCGCCTAGTGTTTTGTTCCACTCTTGCCGCCCTAGTTTCCGTCATATCGGTGTTATGTTCCCGGATTTTGCGTTCCTTACGCGGTTGGGTGATAATGGGAACCCCTTGATAGTTCGCCTTCATTAAAGCTTTTCCAGCAATGCCCAACCTTGGTTTTACCATTTGCCACCTAGCCTCTTTTTCCCTTGGGTTTCCGGAGCCCGAGGGTCATCTTATTTAACCCCCCCCCCCCCCCGGGGCCAGTGCTCCTCTGAGTGTTGGTACGAACCAGGTAGCCTGCGGGGCCACCTCGGGGAAACTCGAGGGTTGGTTTTACTCGTAGCTTGACCTATCTGAGTGTGCCCTGAGAACGAGATATGTGCAGCTCCTATCGGGATTTGTCGGCACATTTGGGCGGTGTTGGTGGATTTGTTTTAACTGGTCGAAGTGTCTTCAAGAACCGGGATACCGAGTCTGATCGGAATGTCTCGGGAGGAGGTCTATTCCTTCGTTGACCGTGAGAGCTTGTCATGGGCTAAGTTGGGACTCCCCTGCAGAGATTTGAACTTTCGAAAGCCGTGCCCGCGGTTATGGGAAGATGGGAATTTGTTAATGTCCGGTTGTAGATAACTTGAACCTTAAGTTAATTAAAATGAATCAACCGTGTGAGTTACTGTGATGGTCTCTTCTCGGCGGAGTCCGGGAAGTGTACACGGTGTTGGAGTAATGCTTTCCGCAGATTGTTCTCTAGTTACTCGTTCGCACTTTGCCTCCTCTTCTCGCTCTCTTTTGCGAACATGATAGCCACCATATATGCTAGTCGCTTGCTGCAGCTCCACATATTTACCTTGCCTTACCCATAATCTTAAATAGTCTTGATCGCGAGGGTGCGAGATTGCTGAGTCCCTGTGGCTCACAGATTACTATTAGACCAGATTCAGGGCCTGATGATTCCATGCAGATGACGCGCTTGAGCTCAAATGGGAGATCGACGAGGACTCACGGCGTTACTATGTGTCTTTCCCTGATGATCAGTAGTGGTGCCTAGTTGGGGTGATCGGGACCGTGTCGCATGTTGTGTTTATCTTTCATTTTGGCGCCGTAGTCGGGCCATGAGTGTTTGATTGATGTAATGCTATTTATGTACTTTGATTGACGTGACGAGTGTAAGCGAACTATGTATCTCCCCTTTTATTATCTATATTACATGGGATGTTGTGAAGATTGCCTAACTTGCGACATTGCTTTCAATGCGGTTATGCCTCTAAGTCGTGCCTCGACGCGTGGGAGCTATAGCCGCATCAAGGGCGTTACACCCCAGCGGACGTCCGGTACCTGGCTGTGTCCAGATTCGGGCCCGAGGCCCATGTACCCCTACTTTCGCCCCCATTTGCACTTAGACTATAAATAGACCCCCTATTCATCCTAGATAGGGTTAGCGTTGGTTTAGCTCATTTTAGAGATCGAGGTACACTCATCCACATTGGATCTACTCCTTGTGAGAGACTGCGGCCTCTTCGGAGAAGATCCCTTTGGATTCAAGACCTCCTTGCGGAGAAGAACATCAGGACCTCCTCACGGAGAAGACCGTTACTCTTGTATCGTCCTTAGTTGATCGTGTACCGTGTGACCTCCTATATATCCGAGGATCTAGCACATGTGTGACTATCTTGTGTTGGTTTAGCGTTTCTCCCATGGTTTCCTTTGTGTTCCCCTCGTTTCCCTTTGTGTTCTTCGTGTTATTCGCGGGATTCACTCCTATCGTGAAAGATCTGCCCCTAGGGTTCCTACCCTACATCACTTTGTATCTAGAGCCACGTTGATCACGATTTCTGAGCCTCACCGTTGTGTTTCTAGCCTAGTTTTTGTTGTTTTTCGTCCTAATTCAAAAATTCCCCACAAAAATAGCCCCAATTTTTTTGTGATTTGTTGGTGTGTTGAAATTTTGTTGGTTTTGATCTCTGGATTTGCTTTGTTTTGAGTGGATCTAGCTTTTTCCCCTTGTCTCCACCCTTTCCATCCACGAAATCGCCCACAATCGACGAATTTCACCTCATCCACTCTGCCCACGTGAAGTTCATCCCGTGTTTGAACAGTGCCCAGGCACCGGACTTCCGCTCGCCACTAGACGTCCGATGACCGGACGACCACTCACCCACCGGATGTCCGGAGTTCCCTGACGAAACTGAATTTTTTTTCAGCCTAGTCACCACCACCGCCCCACATTTCTGCATACGCACTCCCACCACTATACACCTCCACCAGTTCCGCATACCACCACCATTGCTTACCCATTTCGCTCTATGACACGTTTGCTACTTTGCGCTTTGCGAATTTGAGTTGCGATACCGTGTCCTATTTGTGTTTCGGCTATCTAGGTACGGTTCGACATCGACATCACTGCCGTTCATTTTCGCTACGGATGCGTCATCAACAACGACAACCTCGACTACACCTTGGTATTCGTGCCATCATTTTGACACCATACCGTAAGCAAGAAACGGTAACCTAACCTTGGTATTGGACATATTATTCTTGCCATTACATTGATAGACATCATAGCCTTACTCCTTTGCGTTGCTTACCCATCGAGACTAGCCTTTGAGCATTGCCGGCAATGAGACTTGTGCACATTAGTGATCATACTTCCCATAGCATACATACATCATTGTTGCATATCTTGGTATCATCTCTTGTGTCACAAAGTAGTCATCGCATACACAATTGCTCTCTTGGTTCGTCAA
This sequence comes from Triticum aestivum, assembly GCF_018294505.1. NCBI lineage: Eukaryota > Viridiplantae > Streptophyta > Magnoliopsida > Poales > Poaceae > Triticum > Triticum aestivum. The sequence continues at coordinate 342,172,452 of NC_057809.1, read as the reverse complement.
GAATTGCATGAGAAAAGATCTCAAACAAGAAAGAGCCAAACAAGCTTTTAAGCAAAAAGGAAAGATAAGCAAAGAGCTTTTAAGCAAGAACCATAGCATCATACAAAATTAAGATTGTCATACTAGATCATCTTGGATCATATCATAGAAACACCTTGCATAGAGCATACTTGGGATAGAAGTCGTTGCATTTTTGCTAAGTAGGTTGTGCACAAGTTCTTTGTATCCACCTATTGTGCAATCGTGCTAGCATCTCTCTAGTGTTGTGCAACAAGAGCATTTTTGTGGATTCCACATTTTGGCTCACCCTTGGTTGCACGACCCACTTATCTTTTTGCGTGTGTGTTTCCATGTACCTTATATGCTTGGTCTACTTGTTACATTGCATCTTGCGAATCTTTTCCAACATTATTGAAGCTCACTTACAATTGCATTAAATTTTGCGCCACCATCCTAACCAAGCTCCACCATAAGCTTTTACTTGTGTAGGTGTGAGAAACTGACAAGAGCTAGTACCAATTGTGCTATTTCCTTGTCCTACATTGGAGTGATCATCGATCCACTTTCAACTTCGGTCAAGGTACATTTGGTATTCGTTCTTCTCTTTCTACCACTCACATTTTTCTTGGAATGATGGATAGGCCAAGTACTTCTACCAGCCCACTCTTCATTGAGAACGACGACGACATGAACTCCTATGTCACCAAGAGTCACCTTTTTGGTGCACAACGTGCTTTGAATCAAGAGCAACAAGCTATGAGTGAACGCATCGACAACCTCGCCGCCGACTTGCGACTCTCTGAGCAACGTACAAGGGACTACTTCGACCACAAGCTCAATGATCACAAGCAAGAGAATGACACAAGGATGTACGAGATTCGCGCTGTGTTGCTCAACCGCTCATCTTCCACTTCGTCCTCGACAAGAAGGAGCCGTTCAAGTCACCACTCCGACTTCACTCTCTCTGGCTCAAGTACACCGACATCGAACACTCTACGCCGTGTCGTGCGCAATGATCGTGAAGCAAGCCTCAATCCTCTACGCGACACTGACTCTCAAGAGCATCGATGACATCAAACCCAAGAGGCCTTTCCGCTAGCACGAGAACGGCAACGCCAACGCCAACATGAAGAGGAAGAGCGAGCGCGCCTACACCAAGTAGAACAAGATGCTGAAGCACAATGCCAAGGACAACAACTCCGTGAAGCTCAAGCACTTGAGGCGCAAAAAGCCCTCCAAGATTCAAGTCAGGCCGTAGCCAACCGAGGCCGACAAGCGTGTGAACAAGAGGAAGCACTTCGCAAATAAGTCCATGAACGACGACATCAAGCTCGCGTGCAACGTCAAGATCGACAAGCTCCTCCACAAGCTCGCCAAGAACATCAAGTTCATCAAGAGCATGACGAGAATGGACATCCTCCACGACAAGTCCAACATTAGGTCGACAACCCTCCGCTCCATGAGCAACACGAGTTGGACAATTATCAACAACATGGGCGTCATCATCCCCGACCCCAACACAATGAAGAGCAACGCTATGGCAAGCTCAAGTTTACCATGCCCAAGTTCAACGGAAGTAACGATCCCGAAGATTACCTTTCATGGGCATTGAAAGTTGACAAGATCTTCCGTTTACACAACTACAACGAAGAGAAGAAGATCGCGATGGCATCCCTTGAGTTCCAAGACTATGTCCACATTTGGTGGGAACAAGTCATCGACCGCCGTGAGGCAAGAGGTGAACCACCTATCACCACTTGGGAACAAATGAAGGATGTCATGCGAGCACGCTTCGTGCCTACCTACTACAACCACGACCTCTTCAAGAAACTTCAACTACTCAAGCAAGGAACCAAGAGCATTGAAGAGTACTACAAGGAGATGGATATTGCCATGATAAGAGCCAACGTCACGGAAGACGATGAGCAAACAATGGCATGTTTCTTGAATGGACCCAACCATCCTATCAAGAAGATCGTCGAGTTCCAACCATACTCGAACCTCATCGAGCTAGTGCATCGAGCTACCAAAGCGGAACACCAAGTGCAAGATGATTTCAAGTATGCCAAGTTCTCATCCCAGTCATATGGCTTCTCCAACACCCAAGCTTCAATGACTCCAACACCGTCTACCAAGCCTTCTACTAGCAACATCGACAAGTCGAGTTCCAAGAAAGCTTCGTCTACTCCAAGTCATCCTCCTACCACAAGCAACTTCAAGCTGAGAGCTTCATCGTCATCAACCCCAACCGAGGAGATCGTCAAGTCGAGTTCCTTCAAATGTTTCACATGCGGAGGCCGAGGCCAAAAGTCCTACGAGTGAACCAACAAGTGGACCATGATCCTCAATGATGAAATCACATACGACTCGATTAGTGAAGGAGAAATGGACGCTCTTGAGCAAGTCTCCATGCACCGGCAAGTGAAGGATCAAGAGGAGCAAGTCTTTTGCGATGAAGATTCAAGTCCCGCTCTTGTTGTCTCCAAAGTCTTGACTCTCCAACATCACCAAGACGAAGACCAAAGATGCCACATATTCCACACCAAGGCCGGCATCAATGGACGATCCGTCAAGGATGGAGGGAGTTCTCATAACCTCTCAAGTGAAGAACTTTGCTCCAAGCTCCAATTGCCCAAGACGAAGCATCTACATCCATACAAAGTGCAATGGCTTAGCCACTCCGGCACTATCCAAGTCGAGCATTGAGTACAAGTCTCCTTCAAAATTGGAGCCTATGAAGACACCTTGGAGTGTGACGTCGTTCCAATGACCGTTTGCCACCTTCTCCTTGGACGCCCATGGCAATTTGATAGAGGAGTCATCCACAACAGCCGAACGAACCACTACATATTCAAGATGAAGGGCAAGGATTACGTCCTTCGCCCAATGTCACCAATCCAAGTGATCGCCGATAAGCAAGCCACCCATCGTGGAGATCATAGTGAGAGAGTGAGCCATGAAAAAGAGAGTGAGCGCCACAAGCCCCAATCGAACACCTCCACGATGAGTGAAAATAAGAACTTAGTCCTATTTTGCCACCAAAAGTGAGATAAGAGGAGTGTGTGAGAACCCATCTAGTGTCCTACACTAAGTCCTTGTGTGCAAGGACAATGCACCACAAACTAACACTTCTCACACTCTTCCTATAGTGTTGTCTTCTCTTTTGCAGGAATTGCACGATGTTTTCCCCGACGAGCTACCTCCGGGACTACCTCCAGTACGAGGCATTGAGCACTGCATCGACCTCATCCCCAGAGCACCACTTCCGAACAAAGCTCCCTACCGCGTCGACCCTGAAGAAACCAAAGAAATACAAAGGCAAGTAAAACATCTCATAGACCATGGACATGTCCGTGAAAGTTTGAGCCCTTGTGCCGTCCCGGTCATTCTTGTGCCAAACGAGACGGTAGCTTTCGCATGTGCTCCAATTGTAGACCTATCAATGCTATCACCATTCGTTATAGGTATCCCATTCCACGCCTTGATGATATGCTTGATGAACTTAGTGGTTCCACTATCTTTTCTAAAATTGATCTTAAAAGTGGTTACTATCAAATCCGTATACAAGAGGGTGATGAATCGAAAACCGCTTTCAAAACCAAGTTTGGCTTGTATGAGTGGTTAGTCATGCCTATGGGTCTATCGGAAGCACCATGTACTTTTATGCGCCTTATGAATCATGTCTTTCGCCCTTACATTGGTGTGTTTGTTGTGGTCTACTTCGATGATATCTTTGTTTTTAGCAAGTCTCTCAAAGAACATGTCACCCGTGTCCGAACCATTTTGCAAACTCTTCGAAAAGAGCATCTCTATGCTAATATGGAGAAATGCCTTTTTGGCGTTGACAAGCTTGTTTTCTTGGGTTTTGTTGTTTCTTCTAAGGGTGTTCATGTTGATGAGTCCAAGATCAATGCTATTAAGACTTGGCCACAACCAACCAATTTGCAACAAGTGCGTAGCTTTCTTGGCCTTGTCGGTTTCTATCATCGCTTTGTGAAAGATTTTAGCACCATTGCTTTGCCTTTGCATGCTTTGAGCAAGAAGAATGCGCCTTTTGTTTCGGGACCATCCCAAGATACCGCTTTCAATGAGCTTAAGAATTTGCTTACTCATGCTCCCGTGCTTGCTTTACCCAACTTTGACAAACCCTTTGAGATTCATTGCGATGCTAGTGGTAATGGCATAGGAGGTGTGTTAACGCAAGAGAAACGCCCCATAGCTTACTTTAGTGAGAAACTCTCCGGCACGCAACTCAATTACCCCATCTATGACAAAGATCTATATGCTTTAGTCCGTGTTTCGCATGAATGGGAACACTATCTTTGCCCTCATGAGTTTATCATTCATCCCGATCATGAAACGCTCAAGTACCTTAAGGGCCAAACCAAGTTGAACAAGCATCATGCTAAATGGAGTGAATTTATTGAGTCTTTTCCTTAGGTCATCAAGTAAGGGTAAGGAAAACATTGTGGCGGATGCCCTTTCTCGCATATGCATGCTTGTTACTCAACTTGAATTAGATGTCATTGGTTTTGAGCATATCAAAGAATTGTATGCGCATGACCCTACTTTTGTCACTCCTTATGCCAAGTGTTTGACGCACACCTCTTGGGAACGCTATTACATCAAAGATGGATATCTTATGAGAGCTAACAAACTTTGCCTCCTCGAGTCTTCTCTTCATTCGTTGCTTTTGCAGGAATCTCATGGAGGAGGGTTTATGGGACATTTTGGATGCGACAAAACTTTCTCCACGCTCTCCAAGAACTACTTTTGGCCCAAGATGTACCGCGACGTCAACCGCTTCACCAACCGATGCTCTACATGTGGCAAAGCTAAGTCCAAAGCTCAATCCCATGGCCTTTATATGCCTCTACCAATTCCATATCAACCATGGGAATACATTAGCATAGACGTTGTACTTGGTTTACCTAGGACTAGAAATGGGAAGGATTCGATATTTGTCGTTGTGGACCGTTTCTCAAAAATGGCACATTTCATTCCTTGCAACAAGATAGACGATGCTTCACATGTTGCTAATCTCTTTTGTAGGGAAATATTGCGTCTACATGGAGTGCCAAATACTATCGTCTTGGACCGCGACGTCAAGTTCCTTAGCTACTTTTGGAAGACCCTATGCGCGAAGCTCGGAATCAAGCTACTCTTCTCTACAGCATATCATCCACAAACCGACGGCCAAACAGAAGTTACCAACCACACACTCTCCACTCTACTTCAAGTACTCATCAAGAAGAACGTCAAGGAGTGGGAGAAGTGCCTACCTATTGCCGAGTTCACCTACAACCAAGCAAGACACTCCACAACCAGCAAGTCCCCCTTTGAGGTCGTCTACGGCTTCAACCCTTGGTCACCATTGGAAATTCTCCCTCTACCACTCCAAGAACGCATCAATTTGGACGCTAGTGCATGAGAGAGACATCTCAAGAAGGTGCATGAAGATACAAGAAACACCATCGAGTGCCAAGTTCAATGCCTTGCAACCAAGCTCAACTTCAACAAGCAACCTCAGGTCTTCAACATTGGTGATATCCTGTGGCTACACCTTCGCAAGGACCGTTTTCACAAGAACACAAGTCCAAACTTCGACCCCAAGCGGATGGACCCTTCAAGGTGCTCGCACGCTACAACGACAACGCTTACAAGATCGACCTCCCGCGTGACAAGTACAACATGAGCGACATCTTCAACATCAAAGATATCTCTCCCTTCCATGGTGATGAAGAATTTGATCCGAGGACGGATCTTCCCCAAGGGAGGGAAGATGATGCGGAGCATCCCAAGGCCATCCCCATTGACCCAACTACATCGCCTACGACACCTCTTGGACCCATGACATGAGCACGTGCAAGAGCTCTTGAAACCAAGGTGACATCTCTCCTCTCACAATTTCACTTCGATGCACATGAGACTTGGCTACTACCTCATATAGACACTTTGTGCACACTCAGGTATCATGGAGAAGCTAAGGAGCAAGGACAAGAATTAGAAGAGGATGGACGAGAAGACTGAGAAGAAGGAGGGCTGCAGGAAAAGTCCCAGCCACCGGACGCCGCCCGGGACCGGACGTCCGACGCCTGATGCTCCAGCTGAAACCCAGTGAGAGGACATCCGGCCCAGACCAGACGACCGGTGCCCCTGCACCCAAGCCAAACAAGCGGACGACCGATGCGAGCGGATGACCGGCAGCCACCGAAAATCCGCTACACCAACTCCGAGCCAGAATGAGCGAACGATCGGCAGCCACCGGACGTCCGGCCGCTCCTGAGACACCAGACAACCGGTCCCCAGCGGACGTCCGGTACCTGGCTGTGTCCAGATTCGGGCCCGAAGCCCATGTACCCCTAATTTCGCCCCCATTTGCACTTAGACTATAAATAGACCCCCTATTCATCCTAGCTAGGGTTAGCGTTGGTTTAGCTCATTTCAGAGATCGAGCTACGCTCATCCACATCGGATCTACTCCTGGTGAGAGACCGCGGCCTCTTAGGAGAAGATCCCTTTGGATTCAAGACCTCCTTGCGGAGAAGAACATCAAGACCTCCTCACGGAGAAGACCGTTACCCCTGTATTGTCCTTAGTTGATCGTGTATCGTGTGACCTCTTATGTATCCGAGGATCTAGCACATGTGTGACTATCTTGTGTTGGTTTAGTGTTTCTCCCGTCTTTTCCTTCGTGTTCCCCTTGTTTCCCATTTGTGTTCTTCGTGTTCGTCGTGGGATTCGCTAATATCGTGAAATATCGGCCCCAGGGTTCCTACCCTACATCACCTTGATATGTTGTTAGCTCAAGCAATGAATATGAACTTTCTTTTGTTATTATTATTTTTATTACTCTGATTATTATTATTATTATTATTATTATTATTATGTCATAGAGGTAGCACACTCAATTGATCACACTATAGTATGTGTGAACAAATATATGCAATCTGGTTTGCGAATAGCACACGGTTCGTTGATGAAAGCTGTGTGCCGACCAAACCCCACCACCCCGCCCACGATCTGAGTCATGCTTTCTGATTGGCCAGAACCCAAACCCCACAAATCATACGTCTGCACCGTTGGGTACTCGCAGATCGAATGGCGATCCTCATCCCGTTCGACAACACATGCAGTTCTGGTTGGAATTTTATTTTTATGCACAAAATGCATGTTAATCTCAAAAAATGTGTTAAATATAGTTAACGATACCTCAAATGCGCCAGAAAATCAAACACGTGGTATATTGGTGACTGCGTACCGTGGGGAAATTTTTATGAGGCCAAACGATGAAGTCACCGGCCACAGGAGTTTGAATTGACACATCTCCTTTTGGAAAACCATAATCCTTCTTGTGTGATGCTCCGGTTAGGAAGGAGCGGTCATCAAAACTTGTGCCAAACTTTACCAATTTTTTCCATGAGGTTGTGAGAGCACGCCACAGGCACACATCGATTTTGATGATGTCCGAACTCCATCTGAATTTCCTGTAATTAAAATACCAACTAGGCCTACGCCAGTGGCCGCACCTCGCGGCCAAAATGTTTGAGACTTCTCCCCGCTTCTCGAACAAATGGATGAAAACTCACAAAGCGGCTGTGACGCCCCCGCAATCGTACACTAATCATACACGCAAACGTGTACGATCAAGATCAGGGACTCACGAGAAGATATCACAACACAACTCTACAAATAAAATAAGTCATACAAGCATCATATTACAAGCCAGGGGCCTCGAGGGCTCGAATACCAGAGCTCGATCATAGACGAGTCAGCGGAAGCAACAATATCTGAGTACAGACATAAGTTAAACAAGTTTTCCTTAAGAAGGCTAGCACAAACTGAGATACAGATCGAAAGAGGCGTAGGCCTCCTGCATGGGATCCTCCTAAATTACTCCTGATCGTCGTCAGCAGGCTGCACGTAGTAGTAGGCACCTCCCGAGTAGTAGTAGTCGTCATCGACAGTGGCGTCTGGCTCCTGGGCTCCAACGCCTGGTCGCAGCAAACGGGTATAGGAAAGAGGAAAACGGGGAGAAAGGCAAACGTGAGTACTCATCCAAAGTACTCGCAAGCAAGGAGCTACACTACATATGTATGCATTGGTATCAAATGGAATAAGGGTATCATATGTGGACTGAACTGCAGAATGCCAGAATAAGAGGGGGATAGCTAGTCCTTTCGAAGACTATGCTTATGGTAACCTCCATCTTGCAGCAGAAGAAGAGAGTAGATGGTAAGTTCACCAAGTAGCATCGTGTAGCATAAACCTACCCGGCGATCCTCTCCTCATCGCCCTGTTAGAGAGCGACCACCGGGTTGTATCTGGCACTTGGAAGGGTGTGTTTTATTAAGTATTCGGTTCTAGTTGTCATAAGGTCAAGGTACAACTCCAAATCGTCTTGTTATCAAAGATCACGACTATTCGAATAGATTAACTTCCCTGCAGGGGTGCACCACATAACCCAACACGCTCGATCCCATTTGGCCGGACACACTTTTCTGGGTCATACCCGGCCTCGTAAGATCAACCCGTTGCGACCCTACCTAGGCACAACAGAGAGGTTAGCACGCCGGTCTAAATCCTATGACGCAGGGGTCTGGGCCCATCACCCTTTGCACACCTGCATGTTGCGAATGCGGCCGGAAGCAGACCTAGCCTAGCAGGCATTCCAGTCCAATCCGGCGCGCGCCACTCAGTCGCTGACGTCACGAAGGCTTGAGCTGATACCACGACGTCGAGTGCTCATAACTATCCCCGTGTAGATGGTTAGTGCGTATAGGCCAGTAGCCAAACTCAGATCAAATACCAAGATCTCGTTAAACATGTTATCTTGAACACACCGCGAACGCCGACCAGGGCCAGGCCCACCTCTCTCCTAGGTGGTCACAACCTGCCCTGTCGCTCCGCCACAAAGATCCACCCAGAGGGCCGTGAGGGAAAATGTCCTTTCAGCCCCCAATCTGTGAATCACTCGCGGGTACTCCTCGAGCCAACCCGACTTTAGTCATCACATGTATCATGTATAAAGTATAGGTATATACCCGTGATCAACTCCCGGGTGATCATGGCCCGATAGTATAGCACGGCAGACGGACAAGAATGTATGGCCACTGATGATAAACTAGCATCCTATACTAAGAATTTAGTATTGCAGGTAAGGTATCAACAGTTGTAGCAACAATGACAGGCTATGCATCAGGATAGGATTAACGGAAAGCAGTAACATGCTACACTACTCTAATGCAAGCAGTATAGAGGAGAGTAGGCAATATCTGGTGATCAAGGGGGGGTTTGCCTGGTTGCTCTGGCAAGAGAGAGTGGTCGTCAACACCGTAGTCGTACTGGGTAGCAGCGGTGTCGGTCTCGGGGTCTAGCGAGAGAAGAGGGGGAAGAAACAATAAATATAATGCAAACAAATACATGACGATGCACGACATGACAAAGCATGATGCTAGGCATGCCCTAATGCGGTACGAGGTGGTACCGGTGAAGGGGGAAAATATCCGGGAACGTATTCCCGGTGTTTCGCGTTTTCGGACAGATGAACCGGAGGGGGAAAGTTGCGTGTTCGGTATGCTAGGGATGCGTGGTGGACGAACGGGTTGCGTATCCGGATTCATCTCGTCGATCTGAGTAACTTTCATGTACAAAGTTTTTTCATCCGAGCTACGGTTTACTTTATATTAATTTTAAAGATTTAAATCATTTTTAGAATTAACAGAATTAATTTAATTTAGAAAAATGCCATTATGATGTCAGCATGATGTCAACAGTGAACCATCTGTTGTCTGGGTCAACAGACGTGTGGGTCCCGTTCGTCATTGACTCAGACTAACTAAACAAGATTTATTAGTTTAATTAGTTAATTAGGTTAATCAAGTTTAATTATTTTTAACTAAACAGGATTAATTAAGTTAATTATTTAGTTAATTAGTTAATTTATTAAATATTTTTATTATTAATTAATTATTTATTATATTTTTAAAATCATCTTTTTTTGTTGACAGGGGCGTGGGCCCTTGTGGTCAGCGGCCCACAAGGCCTTAGCGGGCGTGCGGCTGAAGCGGGCGTGTGGGCACCGGGCGGCTGGAGCGGGCGCTGGGCACAGCCCGGCTGACAGGGCGCTCGCCCAGCTTAGCCGCGGGGCACGGCGCAGCGAGGTGCCAGCGGGGCGACGGCGCAAGCGCCAGGGGCGAAGTGGGGAAGGGCGGAGCAGTTGGGGGCGGCGAAGAACGCCGGCCGGGGAGGCCATAGCAAGAGGACGCGACGGCAGGGCAGAGGCAGGCAGGGCGCGGACTGCACGGCACGGAGGCAGGCGACCGGGGCGCGAGCCCGACGCGTCATGCGCGTGCGCAGCGCATGCCGATGTAGTAAGGGGGGAAGAGGAGCTCTGGGATCCAAGGGCAGCGGGGTTGAACGGTGGGCGTCGGCGGCGTGGTTCCGGCGACGGCGTGGTAGCTTCTTGGTGGCGGCGGTGAGGCATGGTGTCGGGGACGAACGGCGGCGTTGCGGCCTCGTCTGGGTCGTGCCCCGATCTAGAGGGAGTCGGGGGAGGCAGATAGAGGAGTGGGGGAAGTGGGGGGTTTTGCCCCGATCCAATCTGGATCGGGAGGGGGCGAGGGAGTGGGGGGAGTGGTGCGGTTAGGGGGTTAGGGTTTCGGCACCAGGGGATAAGGGAGTGGGGCGCGGCTGGGCCGGCCTGGCGGCCCGATGGCCTGCTGGGCCATGGTCCAGCGGGGGGGGGGGTCTTCTATTTCTTTTTTTTGTTCTTTGACTGTTTTGTTTTCTGTTTTATATTATTATTTTTGTAGTTTCTTTTATTTTTAGTTTTTTTGAAAAAATTACCACTAGTGCCTAAATTTGTATTTATCAACAAACTACTGTGAGATTAATTCTTAACCCATAATAAAATAGTTTTAGCATTTTATAAATTCGACTGGCATTTGTTTAATTGTTTTCACTACTGTTTTAATTGTTTTAGAGCCTTTAAAAATTCTATCCAAGTTTCGTTTCTCCACCATAATTACTTACTATTTATTTGACACAACCCAAACATTTTAGTTTTGATATTTGAAAATTTTACTGTTTGCCTATATTTTAAATTTTAATTTGAATAATTTTTTTGAACTAGCTCGAGTTTATCAACAGTAACCGAGGTGACGTGGCACTATTAGCAGAGGTTTACTGTAGCTTGATTATCCGGGCGTCACAATTCTCCTACACTATAAGAAATCTCGTCCCAAGATTTAGGAGGGGAGTAAGGGAAAGACGTGGCTATGAAATTCTATCGAGTCTTCTCAGTCTTGGTTTCTCTTCTCGAAGAGGTTGATCCCTTTCGTTGATGTCTTCATTTCTATGATTTAAGTCACCATGACCAAGTCGTCATCCTTTCTTCGAAACTCCAACGTACTTACGAATAGGTAAGAGGCAACTTGGCTACGTCAGAATGCTTATGAAGGAAACAAGCTAGGGGTCAACCCATGAATGAGCATAAGACTACCTCTCGAGTTGAACATATAAAATACATCGAGAGTAAGGTACGAAGGTACAATGAGAGGGTCCAAGCGGATAGATAGTTGCTCAAGGTCTGAACCATAGTGAGAAAGGGTTCAGAGCAGCGAGAGTAAGTATTGTGTCTGATACTACTCCCTCCGTTCCCAAATATTTGTCTTTCTAGGCATTTCAAATGGACACAACAGATGTATGTAGACATATTTTAGAGTGTAGATTCACTCATTTTGCTCCGTATGTAGTCACTTGTTGATTTCTCTAGAAAGACAAATATTTGGGAACAGAGGGAGTAGAATGGAGCACTAGGAAGGTGGCTCGGGAATTACCTACGAAACCAAGAGCAAGGGATAACTTTGTTAACAAGGTGTGCAGGAGAGTCAGGTTTCGATCATGTGGAACTGTGGGTTATGGGCCCACCATGCGGTTAAAAGTAGGAAGGTCGGTGACATCTTGCACGATCATGTAAGCAAGGCATGTCAGAGGATAGTGTGTCGGTCATGTCGACAACACATCAGTACCAAGGGCGAGTGACGAAGAGAACAATTTTCCTGCTCGTTGAAGGAGGCGGACCACTAGGCAAGATTCTCGTCCATCGGTGGTTACCGGAATGCCATCAACAAAAGTAACAGGGTCTTTCTAACAGAGTTGTACAACGAGGTGTTTACATAAGCAAGGATATATTACTGCTTATACAATATAGATCACAAGAAGGTTTAAACAAACCAATGGAAAGGAAAAGTGAGTGTCAGGTTTTAAACAGAACAATGGTAAGGAAAATGTGTTTAAACACATATTTCAAGGGTATATTCTTCCCAAGGACAAGCAGAACATATTATCCATGACAGGATATAATGTAGAAAACTCTTTAGGTAGGGGAGAGAATTTTCATGACATTACCCGTACAACGATGTTTGGATAATTGAGCAGGAAACATTTAACATTAGGCTTTAAATGTTCTTGTTGAAAATTGGAGTACCATATATATGCTTCGAGATAGCTTTGACATGGTATTCAGGCAAATGTCAGACTTTGGAAACACAAAGGATCCATCAGGAATAACTTGTAGAATAAGTCTTACAATTTCCTCATGGAATAATAGATAACCTTGCTGAAAAGGAATCTATAACCATAGGGCCTCCGGCTAGGTGTGCTAAGCATGACATCCTTGATATAAAAGATGGTAATACTCCAAGGTAAAGAAGAACAAATGTTGGATAGCAAGGATCTCCAAGTATAACTCAAAACACGAATAAGTTTGTGTTGGAGGGAAGTCAATAAGGTGGTCGATGATAACACAGATCATCGAGGGCAAGGATGGTATTTCTCATAATGAACTGAATTGACATCCTAGAAGAGCTCAGAATGTCGATGATGATCACAACACAATTGTTGAGAGATTTCATTAAGATGTATTCGGTCGACGATGACATCAAGCCACAGGAATGATGAAGCGAAAGGTTATTGAACCCAAGGGTATGTCACAAACTCAAAACCAAGCTCGTTGTTTAAGGTAAAGTGGTATGATGAGGAAGATCGACGTAAGCTTAGCTCATCATCGAAAGTTGTGCTCCGATAATAAGGACCAGGTAGCACAGTTAAAATCATCACAGTAATGATATAGCCAAATAGGGTAGGAAGGATGTGATCGGGTACAAACTCGTAAGTAAAGAAGATTACCAAAAGTTGTTGAACCGTAGTGCGGACTCGGTTCAGTTATCGTTTTTTGAGTGTTTAATAACTCACAGCCTATGAAAAATTTGGAATCAGTGAGAATGTAGTACTTGATATTATCGAGGTACCATGGTGTAATACTCGACGGAAGATCAAAGTAAAGGTTCGACTGGTGTATTGATCCATAGAAGACAAGTGCTTAAACTTGCCCGTGAAATGGGGTCAAAGAAGAACATATGGTCAAAACCACGATGCAAAAGGCCGGATCCCAGATATAAGAACTTATACCAAGGGAAAAAATTAATTTAAGAGAAGCTTTAATGATAAGATCTACATCGTGTCCATGGGCATGAACACAAAGTTCAAGGTCGACTCCCACTTCTTCAATGCATAACCTTTCATTCACGTCTCATATTTTGAAAATGACATTAGTTGTTGAAAGTTTTACCTGGTGCAATACCAGATAAGTATGACCCATGAAATCTTTCGGGTTTGCACAGATTAGGGAAGGCATTAGTTCAAACCATCGGGTATCTTAGGAACATATATCACAAACTTTAGGAGTAAATAACACAAGCTCGAAAGTAGAGCATGGTTGACAAGGCAGAGGATACAATTTACCAAAGGTATTATATAATGGTGGAAAGGCTCACAAGGTTATTAAATACAATGTCGGATGAAATCCAACAATGGATCTGACGATCCACAACGGAGCTGGTGTGAGTATCGGTACTCTACCAGAAGAAGAAAGAATGCAAGGGGATCGGCTGATAGAAACAACTAACTAACTCAAAGCTCAATGTAAGGAAATTTTATGATTTCCAAATCAAGGGATCAGAAGCAATCATTCTGATCGAAAATGAATAAGTTCAATAGACTTCGAAGCACAAATGATCAAGGCATTGATTGGTCAAAACCAGCTCATATCCAAATGACGTCTGAGCCAGAAGGAGGAATCCTAGGATTCAACTGAGGAATGTGGGCATCCTCAACATATTGAATCAACAGACTTAAAATGATAAAGACAAGGGAGGCCAATAAGATTAAGAAACTTACGGGATTAACCATAATTCAAGCAAGCGAGAATTTCAAGAGCAATAGGCTGCTCGGGATTTTCGGAAGATCGAATGATATTTTGAAGTCTTTAGCGAAACACATGAACAACTCGAAATGAGCGGATACTCGATAAGTGCGAGAATTATCCGTAGGGGTATTCAGGTGACAGAGAACAACAAGGCAGTAAGCTCAAAGGATTCTCGGAACAACAAAGAGAATTTCGAGGTATCTCGTAATAACACGACCAGCTAGGAAGCATCGTATGAAAGGCGAGTATACGTGGTTATCCACAGGGATTTATCAATGGAAGGGAATTGCAAAAGCGACGCCATAAAGTCTCAAGAGAACATCAGAGAGTCTCTTCGGATTCTTCTGGTGCAGCAGACGATCATCTGTAATAAGGGGCTCTCCGGGAGAAAGTATTATCGAGAACCTAGAGTCAGAGTTAGTAAAATCGTTTAACCCAGATAGAAGAGATGTCAGAGTCCTAGAGTATAGGTTGAGGAATAAAAGATCCTACTACCACCCAATGGTGACGTGTGCCCGTAAGACACACAGCCATGTTAGTAAAAAGTTTTGCAATGTCTAGACTCGACTTCGGCCAAGGAGTGTGGAAGGGGGATTCCTATAGGCAGTCGGCTCTGATACCAACTTGTGACGCCACCGATTCAATCGTACACTAATCATACACGCAAACGTGTACGATCAAGATCAGGGACTCACGGGAAGATATCACAACACAACTCTAAAAATAAAATAAGTCATACAAGCATCATATTACAAGCCAAGGGCCTCGAGGGCTCGAATACAAGAGCTCGATCATAGATGAGTCAGCGGAAGCAACAATATATGACTACAAACATAAGTTAAACAAGTTTGCCTTAATAAGGCTAGTACAAACTGAGATATAGATCGAAACAGGCATAGGCCTCCTGCCTGGGATCCTCCTAAACTACTCCTGATCGTCGTCAGTAGGCTGCACATAGTAGTAGGCACCTCCCGAGTAGTAGTAGTCGTCATCGACAGTGGCGTCTGGCTCCTGGACTCCAACGTCTGGTCGCAGCAAACGGGTATAGGAAAGAGGAAAAGGGGGAGAAAGGCAACTGTGAGTACTCATCCAAAGTACTCGCAAGCAAGGAGCTACACTACATATGTATGCATTGGTATCAAATGGAATAAGGGTATCATATGTTGACTGAACTGCAGAATGCCTGAATAAGAGGGGGATAGCTAGTCCTTTCGAATACTACGCTTCTGGTAACCTCCATCTTGCAGTAGAAGATGAGAGTAGATCGTAAGTTCACCAAGTAGCATCATGTAGCATAAACCTACCCGACGATCCTCTCCTCATCGCCCTATTAGAGAGCGACCACCGGGTTGTATTTGGCACTTGGAAGGGTGTGTTTTATTAAGTATCCGGTTCTAGTTGTCATAAGGTCAAGGTACAACTCCAAATCGTCATGTTACCGAAGATCACGGCTATTCGAATAGATTAACTTCCCTACAGGGGTGCACCACATAACCCAACACGCTCGATCCCATTTGGCTGGACACACTTTTCTAGGTCATACCCGGCCTCGGAAGATCAACACGTCGCAGCCCTACCTAGGCACAACAGAGATGTCAGCACGCCAGTCTAAATCCTATGACGCAGGGTTCTGGGCCCATCACCCTTTGCACACCTGCATGTTGCAAACGCGGTTGGAAGTAGACCTAGCCTAGCAGGCATTCCAGTCCAATTCGGCGCGCGCCACTCAGTCGCTGACGTCACGAAGGCTTCGGCTGATACCACGACGTCGAGTGCCCATAACTGTCCCCGCGTAGATGGTTAGTGCGTATAGGCCAGTAGCCAGACTCAGATCAAATACCAAGATCTCGTTAAACGTGTTATCTTGAAGACACCGCGAACACCGACCAGGGCCAGGCCCACCTCTCTCCAAGGTGGTCCCAACCTGCCCTGTCGCTCCGCCACAAAGATCCACCCAGACGGTCGTCAAGACAAAGGCCCTTTCAGCCCCCAATCCATGAATCACTCGCGGGTACTCCTCGAGCCAACCCGACTTTAGTCATCACATGTATCATGTATAAAGTATAGGTATATACCCGTGATCAACTCCTGGGTGATCATGGCCCGATAGTATAGCATGGCAGACGGACAAGAATGTATGGCCACTGATGATAAACTAGCATCCTATACTAAGCATTTAGTATTGCAGGTAAGGTATCAACAGTTGTAGCAATAATGACAGGCTATGCATCAGGATAGGATTAACGGAAAGCAGTAACATGCTACACTACTCTAATGCAAGCAGTATAGAGGAGAGTAGCTGATATCTGGTGATCAAGGGGGGGGGGCTTGCCTGGTTGCTCTGGCAAGAAAGAGTGGTCATGAACACCGTAGTCGTACTGGGTAGCAGCGGCGTCGGTCTGGGCGTCTAGCGAGAGAAGAGGGGGAAGAAACAATAAATATAATGCAAACAAATGCATGATGATGCATGACATGACAAAGCATGATGCTAGGCGTGCCCTAACGCGGTACGAGGTGGTACCGATGAAGGGGGGAAACATCTAGGAACGTATTCCCGGTGTTTCGCGTTTTCGGACAGATGAACCGGAGGGGGAAAGTTGCGTGTTCAGTATGCTAGGGATGCGTGGCGGACGAACGGGTTGTGTATCCGGATTCGTCTCGTCGATCTGAGTAACTTTCATGTACAAAGTTTTTTCATCCGAGCTACGGTTTACTTTATATTAATTTTAAAAGATTTAAATCATTTTTAGAATTAACAGAATTAATTTAATTTAGAAAAATGCCATTATGATGTCAGCATGATGTCATCAGTGAACCATCTGTTGACTGGGTCAACAGACGTGTGGGTCCCGTTCGTCATTGACTCAGACTAACTAAACAAGATTTATTAGTTTAATTAGTTAATTAGGTTAATCAAGTTTAATTAGTATTAACTAAATAGGATTAATTAAGTTAATTATTTAGTTAATTAAATATTTTTATTATTAATTATTTATTCATTATATTTTTTGAATCATCCTTTTTTGTTGACAGGGGCGTGGGCCCCTGTGGTCAGCGGCCCACAAGGCCTTAGCGGGCGTGCGGCTGAAGCGGGCGTGTGGGCACCGGGCGGCTGGAGCGGGCGCTGGGCGCAGCCCGGCTGACAGGGCGCTCGCCCAGCTTAGCCGCGGCGCACGGCGCAGCGAGGCGCCGACGGGGCGACGGCGCAAGCGCCAGGGGCGAAGTGGGGAAGGGCGGAGCAGTTGGGGGCGGCGAAGAATGCCGGCCGGTTAGGCCACAGCAAGAGGATGCGACGGCGGGGCGGAGGCAGGCGTGCGCGGCGCATGCCGATGTAGTAAGGAGGGCAGAGGAGCTCCGGGGTGCCGACGCACGGCAGCAGGCGGAGGGCGTGGGGGCCAGCGGTGATGCGGCGGTGATGCGGTGGCGCAAGGCGCATGGTTGGGTTCAGGGTGACCTAACGGGGTGCGGGCCGAAGCGCTTGACGAGCACGGCGTCGCGATGGCCAACGCATGCGAGGAGGCACGGCGACCGTCCAGGACGGAGGGAGAGCGAGGAAGGGGAAGCTCACAAGGGTTCGTATGGGGATCGCAGTGGGCTTGGGAAGGAGTCGAGGTCGCGTCCGGCGAGGTGGAGACGAGGACGACGGTGACGGGATCCAAGGGCGGTGGGGTCGAACGATGGGCGTCGGCGGCGTGGTTCCGGCGACGGTGTGGCAGCTTCGGGGCGGCGGCGGTGAGGCATGGTGTCGGGGACGAGCGGCGGCGTTGCGGCCTCGTCTGTGTCGTGCCCCGATCCAGAGGGAGTCAGGGGAGGCAGAGAGAGGAGTGGGGGAAGTGGGGGGTTTTGCCCCAATCCAGTCTGGATCGGGAGGGGGCGACGGAGTGGGGGGAGTGGTGCGGTTAGGGGGTTAGGGTTTCGGCACCAGGGGATAAGGGAGTGGGGGGCGGCTGGGCCGGCTTGGCGGCCCGAGGGCCTGCTGGGCCATGGTCCAGCGGGGGGTCTTCTATTTCTGTTTTTTTTTGTTCTTTGACAGTTTTGTTTTCTGTTTTTATATTATTATTTTTGTAGTTTCTTTTATTTTTAGTTTTTTTAAAAAAATTACCACTAGTGCCTAAATTTGTATTTATCAACAAACTACTGTGAGATTAATTCTTAACCCATAATAAATAGTTTTAGCATTTTATAAATTCGAGTGGCATTTGTTTAATTGTTTTCACTACTATTTTAATTGTTTTAGAGCCTTTAAACATTTTATCCAAGTTTAGTTGCTCCACCATAATTACTTACGATTTATTTGACACAACCCGAACATTTTAGTTTTGATATTTGAAAATTTTACTGTTTGCCTATATTTTAAATTTTAATTTGAATCATTTTTTTGAACTAGCTCGAGTTTATCAATAGTAACCGAGGTGACGTGGCACTATTAGCAGAGGTTTACTGTAGCTTGATTATCCGGGCGTCACAGCGGCGCACAAATGATCTATACAACTTTGCTAGGCTGATAGTAAGGGGGTATTTAGCTAGTATCATGCATGCCAACTAGGCAATTTTGATGAGCTGTCATAGAATTAATTAAATGAAGAAAGAGAGGGTTAAGTATCATGTATCATGAAACCGTATCATAATAAATGCTATGCTACTATGTGTCATGCATGACAATATAAATAAAGTACTACATATGATACTAGCTATTCTATGATACTATGCATTAGAGCAAGTACACAATAGAGTGATATAATTAAGACTAGCCACAATGGGTAGTAACATAGAATGTTACTAGTCTATGTTACTACCTCTATAGTGGGGAGTAACATATGTGTAGTCACATGCAACACTTCATTTATTAGGCTATAGACTCATCTTGCCTTGAGATGTGTGATGTTACTCTACTAGTAAGACTAGCCACAATGGGTAGTAACATAGACTAGTAACATGCCCATTTTACTAGTCTATGTTACTACCTCTATAGTGGGGAGTAACATATCTGTGTGGCAACATGCAACACTTCATTTATTAGGCTATAGACACATCTTGCCTTCATATATATGTGTGATGTTACTCATACTAGTAGTAACTAGCTATGTTACCACTTTCATCTCTTTCTTCATTTATTGCATGCCACATCATCTATCTAACCTAGATATGTGTGTTGTTACTACCTATATATGTTACTCCCAATGTGGGTAGTATTAGACTACCCACAGTGGGAGTAAGGGCATCTCCAAAAGTTTGTATGTTACCTTGTTGGTAAAATATGACATGTCATCAACCAACTTGTTAACATACAACAACTCCAATGGATAGTATCTAGTTTTCCCAGTAGGACGTGAGATAATAAATAAGGTGCTCTCCCATTCTACATTGGAGCTTGTGCAAGGGGTGTTGGTTCATGTACATACAACCTTCCTATCTTCCCTCATTTATTGTATGACACATCATCAAAAATCCTATGTGGCAAAGTCTACCAACAACTATCTTACGACCATTGGAGATGCCCTAACATATATAGGTAGTAACATCACTCATATCTAGGTTAAATAGATGACGTGGAAAGCAATAAATGAAGAAATGGAGGAAAGTGGTAACATAGCTAGTTACTAGTAGTATGAGTAACATCACACACATATCAAGGCAAAATGAGTCTATAGCCTAATAAATGAGGTGTTGCATGTTACCAAACATATATGTTACTCCCCACTATAGAGGTAGTAACATAGACTAGTAACATGTGCATGTTACTAGTCTATGTTACTACCCATTGTGGCCAGTCTAACTAGCTATGTTACCACTTTCCTCAGTTTCTTCATTTATTACTTGCCACATCATCTGTTTTATCTAGACGTGTGATGTTACTACCTATGTTACTCCCACTGTGGGTAGTCTAAGCAGGCTATAAGGAATAGAATAATATATATGTGCTTATTAGTTGGAGGAAAGAGAAGACAAGAGGGATCTTGTTTAGTAGAGCCAGCTGCAACACGAGACCCAAGACACTTTGTGAGGATGTAAAGTGGGCAAACTATTGATAAACTAGTACGTACATAAAACTTATTATTGTACATGCCCGCTAAGAGGTTAGCTGTATATGACATGACAACTTCTTATAGCCGACCCTTGGCTGTATTATTAACCATGTTCTTAGTGAGGTAGCTAGTATATGATAAATGACTATCTAGATAGTATTAGATCACTAGCCAAAGTGGGAGTAACTTCAGCAGTAACATCGATTCCAACTCAGCAAACTTGCTTACGTGGCAATAAGTTAATGATGAGAGAGATAGTTTCAATAACTTAGCTAGTTACTGTAACATCACATGTCCCAATGCAATATGAGTTTATAACCTAATAAATGAAGCTTTTCATGACACTACACTTGTGTTACTACCCAATATGAAGGTAGTAACACATATAGGCTACGGATATGTGTATGTTACTACTGTACTCTTCATTGTGGTTATTCTCATACTACCTCCTTTTCGGTTTAACTTTGTGCCACATCATCCAAAAAGTCTAGTTGGCATGCATCGTATCGCTTGATACTCCCATATTACGACCAACCTTATTAGGGTGACCATAGTGGGGGTATCATAGCCGGTATACCATGCACTTGGAAATATAAAATATGATGATGTGGCAAAGAAGCAGTAACGTATGTAGATACCGTAACATATATATATATATATATATAATAAATGCTATACTACTTTGTGTCATGCATGGCCATAAATACGGTCATATATGATATATACCCCCTCCATAAACTAATATAAGAGCGTTTAGGTCACTATTTTAGTAATCTAAATGCTCTTATATATATATATATATATATATTAGTTTACAGAGGGAGATAGTACTACTCTATGATACTATATATGCCCTATGAAGGTACATACGTACTCTATGACACTATATACTATTAGTTTACAGAGGGAGCTAGTGTATGACACTATCCACCATACTCGTGATTTCTTACCGTGGAAATTTTTTGGAGGCGAAACGATGAACTCATGTTTTAATTCAAACAAAAATGTGATGTTAGGTAATGTAAATGGTTTCAAAGAGCACACGGTTCACTCACGAAAGTCGTGTGTCCACTAAACCGTGGCCGATGCACCCCCACCCCTCTGCCAGACGCGCAATCTAAGTCGTGCTTTCTGATTAGCCAGAACCCAAACCCCACGGATCATACGTCTGCACCGTTGGATTCAATCCTCATCCCTTTCGACAACACATGTACATGTTTTCAAATAGCCCCTCCAAAAAACGTTTTCAAATAGAACACGGTTCACACACGAAAGCCGTGTGCCTATCAAACCGTGGACGATGCCCCTGTTGCTACGCGCGTGATCTGAGTCATGCGTTCTGATTGGCCAGAACCCAAACCCCATGGATCGTACATCTGCACCATTGGATGCTCCCAGATCGAATGACAATCGTCATCCTATTCGACAGGAAATGCAATCTGGCTAGGAATTGATTTATATGCCAACATGCACGGTAAATGCCAAAAAAAATCTTACATATAGCACACGAGACTTGAAATGCGCCAGCAAATCAAAACCGTGGTAAAATTGTGATTGGTTTACTTGGGAAAAATTTAGAGGTGAAATGATGAATTCACGTCTTCATTTCAAATGAAATTATTCTGTTTGTGCACACGAGCGCTTAGAGGAAACCATTGCAAAGGACTTTCCGCGCGTGCGGCGACCGGGGATATTTTTCACCCTTTTCACCTAGGCTGCCAACACGCGGAGTCCCCAACACCCCCACCGCCTGCCCGCATTTCACTCAACTAGTCCACCCAATCTCCTTTGCCAGCTCCCCCCTCCCACCAGATCCACAACAGAACCCTATCCGGCACCGCCGTGCTCACCCCAACGGTGTGCCTGTTCTTCGGCGTCAAGCCTACCTCCATTGCTGTTCCCAACACGCAGTGGCCCGCACCTCACCATCTTTGTTTGCTCGCCAGCCACCCTCGAGCATATCGATGCATAACCCTCGCCTCTCCTGTGGACCGGCTAGGTTTGCATTAAGAAGCCTGTTAGTTACTGCTCTCCATCGCGGTGAGGCATATTTCATCGCAATCCCTCTTCCAATTTCGTTCTGTATGTCCCCAAATTGGCTATAAAATAACGGAGAGCGTATATATGTTCATTATCTACCTTCCTTACTAAATATAAGCTGTATTTGTTCCAATAAGTTACTGCCTATTTATAGATCACGGGCGCCCGAGTCACACAAACTTAACATATTAGCCGTACATTTTCTAAATTATTGCATGGCATGTTTAGAAAGCTTGATACCAAGTTGTTAATTTTATGCTTATCCTCCTTTCCTGAGTTTTGCATGTGTTCTCTGTAGATGCCGAGTAGCAGCGACAACACTCATTCAGGCCATGCATCTTCATCTGACTCGAACAACCACATGTCTTCAGTAGATTGTGAGGGATCAAGTAGTCTTGAACGGGATAGAGCTGCAGCAATTACCCTTCCGGTTAGGACACACAGGAATGCTCCAAGGAAGCCCACACACCAGCCTAAAGGTGTATATGAAGTTACCGAGATTGACTTGAAGTCCTGGGCTCCAACTAAACCAGATAAAGCACGCATGAGGTTCAGGAGTGTGTGTGGATTTCTTGGCATGGCAATGCTCAATATTAATCTGCCGGGGTTTCGGAATGCTGATATAGAAACACGGCGAAGGATAGTCCGGGAGATCACGGATCACTTCCATGTTCCAGAGCAGTGGAGAATGCAGGTGGAACACGCTGCACTAAAGAAGGCTAGGGATGCTTGGAGAAATTGGAAGAACGTGATGTACAAGAAGTACTTGAGTGAAGGCAAGGACCCAATCCCCGCATACCCCCAAATTACAAAGGCAGACTGTCCAGAATTCAAAAGAGTCAAGGAAACTCCAGAGTTTGCCGAGAAGAGTTTCAAGCAATCTGAATTTCAGAAGAAGAACATACACCCCCACTGTATGGGTGTGGCAGGATACTACGACATGAAACTGATTTGGGAACATGAGGACAAAGAAGTAGTAGTGGCGGGTGGGAATCCAGCCTTTAGTGAAATCAGGGGAACGCGCCAGAGACTACTTGGGGGCATGTGTAAAGAGGCGTGATGATGGAACTTATTACTTTGAAAATGCACTTGATGCCAAACTGTATGAAGTGATGGTAGAGGCTTCCAAGATCCCTGGAAGGTTCTACAGGAACTCAGGGCCATGTGATATTCTGCCCATTGCTTTGGCGACAAAAGACCCCCCTGGCCGTGCAAGGGGTATATGTGTTAATGTCCCACACAAGAGAGCTTTCACACTCAGCAAAGAAGAGAGGCTCGGCATGAAAATAGCGAGGAGTGAAATGAAGCAGAATGCATTGTTTGAAAAGTTGAAGAAGGAGATTTATCCGGCTGTTCGAAAGGATGTTGAGGAGTCAATGATGATGTAGAAGACTAACACTGACAGATAGCCAGCAGATGGGAGTGGAGGCGGGCATGGATGATGCTGCTTATTACGCGACAACACTGCACAAGAGTTGCTATGCATCAGCTGACCCCAGCGACACTGAGACTGCAGCTGCTCGTGATGATGCTATATCTAATCTATCTGGAATGAAAGACAGACTAAAGGGCGTGCTTACACATTATGAAGGTACATTAAAATGTGCAAAAGCCTGGGTTTTTCCACCCTTCTTGGAACATGGCCTCTTCTTGGACAATGTGCCATTGAAGCTGGGCTGTGTGAAGTGCTACATGATTGAAGTAAAGCCTGGATTCAATGAATTTGCCCCAAAGAATGTCCTAGGAAACTTGAATGAGCAAAGGACCTTGGGAGAAACACTATTACATCACATCCAGTGCCCACGAAAGGAAATAGAGTTCATCAATGAGATTCTTGAAGCGCCGCCAAGAGCAACCACTATCGCCCCTCAACCGGTGACGCTCTCCTTGCCACAACAGCTCTCGCAGGCTGATGCATCAACCTGTGATCAGCCGGCCTGAATTTGTGGCATGCAGGCCATGTCATCCTCCACCCCAAAGTAGCCAGTGGCAAGGCCTAGAACTGCCGAAGACGCACCACCATTTTAGATGTCGGCCGCTGAAGCAGCGGGGGGAGACCCAGCTACAGCACATGCTCAGCAGACCAACCTGGTGGAACAGACTGCGAAGCAGTCTGATGCTTCGGAACCGCCTGCTAAGCAGTCTGTAGGTCCAGAACCGACTTCTCATCAGTCCATCGGTCTGCAGGTACGCGATCATCATACCAATGCGTCAGCACTTCCTGCTCAGCAAACTAACGCGTTGGCACGACCTCCTCAGCACACCGACAAGATGGCACCACCTGCGCAGAAACCCAACATAGGTTCAACGCATGGTCAGCAGTCCGATGCCTCTGCTCCTACATCCTTGTTATAACCCACAAGTATAGGGGATCGCAATAGTTTTCGAGGGTAGAGTATTTAACCCAAATTTATTGATTCGACACAAGGGGAGCCAAAGAATATTCTCAAGTATTAGCAGCTGAGTTGTCAATTCAACCACACCTGGAAACTTAGTATGTGCAGCAAAGTGTTTAGTAGCACAGTAATATGATAGTGGTGGTAACGACAACAAAAGTAAAGACAGCAAAATTAATCTTTTTGGTATTTTGTAGTGATTGTAACACTAGCAGCGGGAAAGTAAATAAGCGTAAACCAGTATATGGAGAACTGGTAGGCACCGGATCAGTGATGGATAATTATGCAAGATGCGGTTCATCATGTAACAGTCATAACATAGGGTGACACAGAACTAGCTCCAGTTCGTCAATGTAATGTAGGCATGTATTCCATATATAGTCATACGTGCTTATGGAAAAGAACTTGCATGACATCTTTTGTCCTACCCTCCCGTGGCAGCGGGGTCCTATTGGAAACTAAGGGATATTAAGGCCTCCTTTTAATAGAGAACCGGAACAAAGCATTAGCACATAGTGAATACATGAACTCCTCAAACTATGGTCATCACCGGGAGTGGTCCCGATTATTGTCACTTCGGGGTTGCCGGATCATAACACATAATAGGTGACTATAGACTTGCGAGATAGGATCAATAACTCACATATATTCATGAAAACATAATAGGTTCAGATATGAAATCATGGCACTCGGGCCCTAGTGACAAGCATTAAGCATTCCAAAGTAATAGCAACATCAATTTCAGAACATAATGGATACTAGGGATCAAACCCTAACAAAACTAACTGGTTTACATGATAAATCTCATCCAACCCATCACCGTCCAGCAAGCCTACGACGCAATTACTCATGCACGGCGGTGAGCATCATGAAATTGGTGATGGAGGATAGTTGATGATGACGACAATGACGAATCCCCCTCTCCGGAGTCCCGAACAGACTCCAGATCAGCCCTCCCGAGAGGTTTTAGGGCTTGGCGGCGGCTCCGTATCGTAAAACGCGATGATTTCTTCTCTCTGATTTTTTTCTCTCCGAAAGCAAATATATAGAGTTGGAGTTGGCGTTGGAGGGTTTCCAGGGGGCCCACGAGGTAGGGGGGCGGGCCCTAGGGGGGGCACCCCCCACCCTCGTGGAAAGGGTGTGGGCCCCCTAGTCTTCATCTTTGGTGAGGATTTTTTATTGTTTTTTCTAAGATGTTCCATGGAGTTTCAGGTCATTCCGAGAATATTTGTTTTCTGCACATAAAACAACACCATGGCAATTCTGCTGAAAACAGCGTCAGTCCGGGTTAGTTCCAGTCAAATCATACAAGTTAGAGTCCAAAACAAGGGCAAAAGTGTTTGGAAAAGTAGATACGACGGAGATGTATCAACTTCCCCAAGCTTAAACCCTTGCTTGTCCTCAAGCAATTCAGTTCACAAACAGAAAGAAAGAAAGAAAGAAAGAAAGAAAGAAAAACTTTTACGAACTCTGTTTGCTCTTGTTTGTTGCAACTATGTCAAGCCAGCATTCAAGTTTTCAGCATAGATCATAACTAACCACATTTGCAATAATTCTCAGGTCTCATAATTACTCATATCAATAGCATAATCAACTAGCAAGTCATAATAATAAATCTCGAATGACAACACTTTCTCAAAACAATCATAATATGATATAACAAGATGGTATCTTGCTAGCCCTTTTTGACACTGCAAAACATAAATGCAGAGCACCTTTAAAGATCAAGGACTGACTAGACATTGTAATTCATGGTAAAAGAGATCCAATCATAGTCATACCCAACATAGATTAATAGTGATGAATGCAAATGACAGTTGTGCTCTCCAGCTAGTGCTCTTTAATAAGAGGGTGATGACTCAACATAAAAGTAAATGGATAGGCCCTTCGCAGAGGGAAGCAATGCTTTGTAGAGGTGCCAGAGCTCGGTTTTGAAATAGAGATAAATTGTATTTTGAGCGGTATACTTTCATTGTCAACGTAACAACTAAGAGATGGCCATATCTTCCATGCTAAACACATTATAGGTGGTTCCCAAACAGAATGGTAAAGTTTATACTCCCCCTCCACCAACAAGCATCAATCCATGGCTTGCTCGAAACAACAAGTGCCTCCAACATACATCAGGTCCCAGGGGGAGTTTTGTTTGCAATTAATTTTGATTTAGTTTGCATAAAGCATGGGAGTGGGCATCTCGGTGACCAGCCATTTTCTCGTGAGTAAGGAGCGGATTCCACTCCTCTTGAGAATAACCCGCCTAACACGAAAGATAAGGACATCCTTTGTTGATACATGAGCTATTCAAGCATACAAAACAGAATGTTTATTTGAAGGTTTAGAGTTTGGCACATACAAATTTACTTGGAACGGCAGGTAAATACCGCATATAGGAAGGTATAGTGGACTCATCTGGAATAACTTTGGGGTTTAATGGATTGGATGCACAAGCAGTATTCCCGCTTAGTACAGGTAAAGGCTAGAAAAAGACTGGGAAGCGACCAACTAGAGAGCGACAACAACCATGTACATGCATTAAAATTAATAAACATTGGATGCAAGCGTGAGTAGGATATAATCCACCATGAACATAAATATCATGAAGGCTATGTTAAATTTGTTTCAACTACATGCGTGAACATGTGCCAAGTCAAGTCACTTAAATCATTCAAAGGAGGATACTACCCCATCATACAACATCATAGTCATCTCAATAGCATGTTGGCACACAAGGTAAATCATTATAACTCATAGCTAATCAAGCATGGCACAAGCAACTATGATCTCTAATTGTCATTGCAAACATGTTTATTCATAATAAGCTGAATCAAGAACGACGGGCTCATCATATTTACAAAAACAAAAGAGGTCGAGTTCATACCAGCTTTTCTCATCTCAGTCAGTCCATCATATATCATTATAATTGCCTTTCACTTGCATGACCGAACGGTGTGAATAATAATAAGCGTGCACGTGCATTGGACTAAGTTGGAATCTGCAAGCATTCAAGAAACAGGAGAAGACAAGGCAATATGGGCTCTGGGTTGAATCAACAATAATGCATATAAGAGCCACTTCAACAATTTAATTATGGTCTTCTCCTACTGACCCCCAAAGAAAAGAAAAGAAAATAAAACTATTTACACGGGAAAGCTCCCAACAAGAAAAAGAAGAGTGGGAAATATTTTTTTTGGGTTTTCTTTTTAATTACTACTACAGCAGGAAAGTAAATTACTACTAATTTTTTTTGTTTTTCTTAAGGTTTACTAAACACACAAGAAGAAAGCAGGAAAAGGAAAATAAAGTAGCATGGATATTACAGTTAAAAAGTATGAGCATCGACATCTAGCAACGAGTGTGTGTGAACATAAATGTAATGTCAGTGAGAAATACGTACCCCCCCAAGCTTAAGCTTTTGGCCTAAGTTGGTCTATGGCCACGGCTGGCCTGGTGGATATCCATAATAATAGTTGTTGGGGTCGTACTGTGATGAGGAAAAATAGTTGGGATCATATTGTTGTGCAGCGGTTATCGTCTGCTGAGCTGCAGCGTGGAGTCGAGCTGCCTCCGCTGTCCTCTCGTACTCTTCTGCCTCCTCTCTGGTAATAACTTATCTTCCTTTTGTCTGTGAATGAAAGAAGGCAGGAGCAGGGAGAGTAATACAGAAAACACGTCGTTTATCAAAATTAAGCGATATAAGAGAGGTGATTCAGGCCTCTCGACAAACTGGTGCGAAGCCATAGAGTTATAATCTAAATATGCAGGAGGCAACTCCATATCACCCTCACGAATGTCTATTTCAAGAAAATGAGCTAAGCGGGTTGCGTAAATTCCTCCAAAGAAATCTCCATTATGTCTATTATGATGCAACCAACGAGCTACAATGGCTCCCATATGATAAGATTGGTCTCCTAACACAACACTCCTAAGAATGCTAAGATCAGGGACACACATGTGACATGCTTCATCCTTAGCATTTATGAATCTACCGATAAAGAGAGCAAAATAATGTATAGCAGGAAGGTGAATGCTCCCTATGGTAGCCTGCGTTATGTCTCTGGATTCCCCCACAGTTATACTAGCAAGAAAGTTTCTAAATTCAGATTTAGGGGGATCCCTAATACTACCCCACGATGGAAGTTTGCACGCAAGAGTGAAATCCTCTGAGTCCATTCTATAAGATTTATCATAAAGATCAAACATGACTGAAGGAGAATTACGCGAAGATGAATACTCAAACCTCCTCACAAATGAACTTGTGAGATCATGATACTGGGGCCATTTGTTGGCCTCAAATTCCTCAAGACCGTCATTGCGCAAATATGCTTTGAATTCTTCTTTAATTCCCGCACGGTCCATAAAATTTTCCGACGGCCACTCGCAAGGCCGTACCGGAGCGTCTCTTGGCGGATCCTCGTCAGCATCGCGCATAGCAATCCTGGGTCCTTGCTTCTTAGAGGAACCGCCTTGGAACATCTTCCTAAGCATATTGTTTTTCTCTAAAAAATTCTGAAATTTTTAGTAACTTCAAACAAAAGTGAACCAACTTCAATAAAACTGATAGCAACTACTCCTACAAGTGCCTAGAGCCTGTATCAAGCATTAGAACTACTTGGAACCATATAAATTTGACATGCAAGCCCAAGAACATGGTCACCTATGCAGCACAAATTTGCAAAGAATAAAGCACTAGAACAAAAACTAATTGGACCAATGGAGGAGTCACATACCAAGGAACAATCTCCCCAAGCAGTTTTGCGAGAGGTGCTTTGAGCAAGGAGATCAAAAATCACAGCAAAAGTGGCTGGAACTCGTGCTTGAGTTGGTTTTCCGGCTTTGTGTGAGGCAGAGGAAGAAGATGGGTGCTGGGATAAGTGGAGGAGAGCCACCATGGGCCCACGAGGCAGGGGGGCGCACCCACCACCCTCGTGGCAAGGTGGCAGCTCCTCCCGCGGTAATTTTTGCACAGTAAATCCTCAAATATTCCCGAAAAAATCATATTAAATTGGCATGGCATTCTGAGGACTTTTATTTTCGGGATATTTTTATATTGCATGGATAAGTCAGGAAACAGACAAAAAAATACTATTTTTACTTTATTTCTAATAAATTACAGAAAATATAAAGAGGGTACAGAAGTTTGTGCTTCTAGTTTCATCCATCTCATGCTTATCAAAAAGAATCCACTAACAAGGTTGATCAAGTCTTGTTAACAAACTCATTCCGATAATCATGAAACCGGAGAAATTTCGAATAACACTAAGTTACCTCAACGGGGATCTGCACATCCCCAATAATAACAATATCATATTTCTTCTTGACAGTAGGAAGAGGGAATTCAAAACCTCCAAATATAATCGATGGAATTTTTCCAATAGAGTTGATACTATGAACTTGAGGTTGTTTCCTCGGAAAGTGTACCGTATGCTCATTACCATTAACATGAAAAGTGACATTGCCGTTGTTGCAATCAATAACAGCCCCTACAGTATTAAGAAAAGTTCTTCCAAGAATAATAGACATACTATCATCTTCGGGAATATCAAGAATAACAAAGTCCGTTAAAATAGTAACGTTTGCAACCACAACGGGCACGTCCTCACAAATACCGACAGGTATAGCAGTTGATTTATCAGCCATTTGCAAAGATATTTCAGTAGGTGTCAACTTATTCAAGTCAAGTCTACGATATAAAGAGAGAGGCATAACACTAACACCGGCTCCAAGATCATATAAAGCAGTTTTAATATAATTTCTTTTAATGGAGCAAGGTATAGTAGGTACTCCGGGATCTCCAAGTTTCTTTGGTATTCCACCCTTAAAAGTATAATTAGCAAGCATGGTGGAAATTTCAGCTTCCGGTATCTTTCTTTTATTAGTAATGATATCTTTCATGTATTTAGCATAAGGATTTGTTTTGAGCACATCAGTCAATCGCATACGTAAAAAGATAGGCCTAATCATTTCAGCAAAGCGCTCAAAATCCTAATCATCCTTCTTCTTGGATGGTTTCGGAGGTAAAGGCATGGGTTTCTGAACCCAAGGTTCTCTTTCTTTCCCATGTTTCCTAGCAACAAAGTCTCTTTTATCATAATGTTGATTCTTTGATTGTGGGTTATCAAGATCAACAGTAGGTTCAATTTCTACATCATTATCATTACTAGGTTGAGCATCATCATTAATATTTTTACTAGGTTCATGTTCATTACCAGATTGTGTTTCAGCATCAGACATAGAAATATCATTTGGATTATCAGGTGGTTCAGCAATAGGTTCACTAGAAGTTTGCACAGTTCTATCATTTTTCTTTTTCTTCTTTTTAGAAGAACTAGGTGCATCAATATTATTTCTCTCAGAATCTTGCTCGATTCTCTTAGGGTGGCCTTCAGGATACAAAGGTTCCTGAGTCATTCTACCAGTTCTAGTAGCCACTCTAACAGCATAATCATTTTTCTTACTATTCATTTCATTGAGCAATTCTTTTTGAGCCTGAAGTACTTGTTATACTTGAGTGGTAACCATAGAAGCATGTTTGCTAACAAGTTTAAGTTCACCTCTAATATTAGCCATATAATCACCCAAGTATTTAATTATATCGGAATCATTTTTCAATTATCTACCAAAATATTCATTGAAATTTTCTTGTTTGACAATAAAATTATCAAACTCATCAAAGGATTGCCTAGCAGACTTATAGTGAGGGATATCACCTTCATCAAATCTATAGAGAGAATTTACCTTTACTACCTTTATCGGGATATCGGGAGGTTCTTCAATGAATAAAGGATTAAGATCATATACTTCGTCAACGGGGACCATGTATTTCTTCAATAGGAGGTAAATTCTTAACATCTTCAGCTTTAATACCTTTTTCTTTCATATATTTCTTTGCCTCTTGCATATCTTCGGGACTGAGAAATAGAACACCTCTCTTCTTCGGAGTTGGTTTAGGAATAGGATCATTAATTGGAGCGGGAGCTGGCTCAGGCGGTGCCCAATTATTTTCATTTGTCAACATATTATTCAATAGAATTTCAGCTTCATCCGGTGTTCTTTCCCTGAAAAGAGAACCAGCACAACTATCCAGGTAATCTCTGGAAGCATCGGTTAGTCCATTATAAAAGATATCAAGTATTTCAGGTTTCTTAAGAGGATGATCAGGCAAAGCATTAAGTAACTTGAGAATCCTCCCCCAAGCTTGTGGGAGACTCTCTTCTTTAATTTGCACGAAATTGTATATTTCCCTCAAAGCAGCTTGTTTCTTATGAGCAGGGAAATATTTAGCAGAGAAGTAATAAATCATATCCTGGGGACTACGCACACAACCAGGATCAAGGTAAACCATATCTTAGCATCACCCTTTAATGAGAACGGAAATATTTTGAGTAAATAGAGGTAACGTGATCTCTCATTATTAGTGATCAGGGCAGTTATGTCATTTAACTTAGTAAGATGTGCCACAACAGTTTCAGATTCATAGCCATAAAATGGATCAAATTCAACCAAAGTAATTATATCAGGATGAACAGAGAATTCATAATCTTTATCAGGAACACATATAGGTGAAGTAGCAAAAGCAGGATCGGGTTTCATTCTATCTCTAAGTGATTCTTTGTTCCATTTAATTAATAACCTCTTAAGCTCAGATCTATCTCTGCAAGCTAAAATAGCTAAAGAAGCATCTTGATCAAATAAACAACCCTCGGGAATAACAGGCATATTTTCATCATCACTATCATCATCGTATTCAGATTCAATAATTTCTCTTTCTCTAGCCCTAGCAATTTGTTCTTCTAGAAAATCACCAAGGGGCACAGTAGTACCAGACATAGAAGAAGTTTCATCATAAGTATCATGCATAGCAGAAGTGGCATCATCAATAACATGCGACATATCGGAATGAATAGCAGAAGCAGGTGTAGGTGTCGCTAACATACTTATAACAGAAGGTGAATCAAGTGCAGAGCTAGATGGCAGTTCCTTACCTCCCCTCGTAGTTGAGGGATAGATCTTGGGTTTTGGATCTCTCAAGTTATTCATAGTGTCCAGTAGATATAAATCCCAAGTGACTCAAAGAATAGAGCTATGCTCCCCGACAACGGTGCCACAAAAAGGTCTTGATAACCCACAAGTATAGGGGATCACAACAGTTTTTGAGGGTAGAGTATTTAACCCAAATTTATTGATTCGACACAAGGGGAGCCAAAGAATATTCTCAAGTATTAGCAGCTGAGTTG